>NW_028225653.1:0-228761 GCF_052327205.1 Somniosus microcephalus | reverse complement strand
CCTTCTCCTTCTCCTTCTTCTGCATCTTCTGCTGCGCCCTCCAGACTTCACCTTCTCCTTCTCCTTCATCTGCTTCTTCTGCTTCACCCTCCTGACTTCACCTTCTCCTTCACCTTCTTCTGCTTCTTCTGATTCACCCTCCAGACCTCATCTTCTCCTTCTCCTTCTTCTACTTCTTCTGATTCACCCTCCAGACTTCATCTTCTCCTTCTCCTTCTTCTGCTTCTTCTGATTCACCCTCCAGACTTCATCTTCTCCTTCTCCTTCTTCTGCTTCTTCTGATTCACCCTCCAGACTTCACCTTCTCCTTCTCCTTCTTCTACTTCTTCTGATTCACCCTGCAGACTTCACCTTCTCCTTCTCCTTCTACTGCTTCTTCTGCTTCACCCTCCAGACTTCACCTTCTCCTTCTCCTTCTTCTGCTTCTTCTGCTTCACCCTCCTGACATCACCTTCTCCTTCTCCTTCTTCTACTTCTTCTGATTCACCCTCCTGACTTCACCTTCTCCTCTCCTTCTTCTACTTCCTCTGCTTCACCCCCCTGACTTCACCTTCTCCTTCTCCTTCTTCTGCTTCTTCTGATTCACCCTCCTAACTTCACCTTCTCCTTCTCCTTCTTCTGCTTCTTCTGATTCACCCTCCTGACTTCACCTTCTCCTTCTCCTTCTTCTGCTTCTTTTGATTCACCCTCCAGACTTCACCTTCTCCTTCTCCTTCTTCTGCTTCTTCTGATTCACCCTCCAGACTTCACCTTCTCCTTCTCCTTCTTCTGCTTCTTCTGATTCACCCTCCAGACCTCACCTTCTCCTTCTCCTTCTTCCACTTCTTCTGATTCACCCTCCAGACTTCATCTTCTCCTTCTCCTTCTTCTGCTTCTTCTGATTCACCCTCCAGACTTCACCTTCTCCTTCTCCTTCTTTTGCTTCTTCTGATTCACCCTCCAGACTTCACCTTCTCCTTCTCCTTCTTCTACTTCTTCTGATTCAGCCTCCAGACCTCAGCTTCTCCTTTTCCTTCTTCTACTTCTTCTGATTCACCCTCCAGACTTCACCTTCTCCTTCTCCTTCTTCTACTTCTTCTGATTCACCCTCCAGACTTCACCTTCTCCTTCTCCTTCTTCTGCTTCTTCTGATTCACCCTCCAGACTTCACCTTCTCCTTCTCCTTGTTCTGCTTCTTCTGATTCACCCTCCAGACTTCACCTTCTCCTTCTCCTTCTTCTGCTTCTTCTGATTCACCCTCCAGACTTCACCTTCTCCTTCTCCTTCTTCTGCTTCTTCTGATTCACCCTCCAGACTTCATCTTCTCCTTCTCCTTCTTCTACTTCTTCTGATTCACCCTCCAGACTTCATCTTCTCCTTCTCCTTCTTCTGCTTCTTCTGATTCACCTTCCAGACTTCACCTTCTCCTTCTCCTTCTTCTGCTTCTTCTGATTCACCCTCCAGACTTCACCTTCTCCTTCTATTTCTTCTGCTTCTTCTGATTCACCCTCCAGACTTCACCTTCTCCTTCTCCTTCTTCTACTTCTTCTGATTCACCCTCCAGACTTCACCTTCTCCTTCTCCTTCTTCTACTTCTTCTGATTCACCCTCCAGTCTTCACCTTCTCCTTCTCCTACTTCTGCGTCTTCTGCTTCACCCTCCAGACTTCACCTTCTCCTTCTCTTTCTTCTGCTTCTTCTGATTCACCCTCCAGACTTCACCTTCTCCTTCTCCTTCTTCTGATTCTTCTGATTGACCCTCCAGACTTCACCTTCTCCTTCTCCTTCTTCTGCTTCTTCTGATTCACCCTCCTGACTTCACCTACTCCTTCTCCTTCTTCTACTTCTTCTGTTTCACCCTCCTGACTTTACCTTCTCCTTCTCCTTCTTGTACTTCTTCTGCTTCACCCTCCAGACTTCACCATCTCCTTCTCCTTCTTCTACTTCTTCTGATTCACCCTCCACACTTCACCTTCTCCTTCTCTGTCTTCTGCTTCTTCTGATTCACCCTCCAGACTTCACCTTCTCCTTCTCCTTATTCTGCTTCTTCTGATTCACCCTCCAGACTTCACCTTCTCCTTCTCCTTCTTCTGCTTCTTCTGATTCACCCTCCAGACTTCACCTTCTCCTTCTCCTTGTTCTGCTTCTTCTGATTCACCCTCCAGACTTCACCTCCTCCTTCTCCTTCTTCTACTTCTCCTGATTCACCCTCCAGACTTCATCTTCTCCTTCTCCTTCTTCTGCTTCTTCTGATTCACCCTCCAGACTTCACCTTCTCCTTCTACTTCTTCTGCTTCTTCTGATTCACCCTCCAGACTTCACCTTCTCCTTCTCCTTCTTCTACTTCTTCTGCTTCACCCTCCAGACTTCACCTTCTCCTTCTCCTTCTTCTACTTCTTCTGATTCACCCTCCAGACTTCACCTTCTCCTTCTCCTTCTTCTGCTTCTTCTGATTCACCTTCAGACTTCATCTTCTCCTTCTCCTTCTTCTGCTCCTTCTGATTCACCCTCCAGACTTCACCTTCTCCTTCTTCTTCTTCTGCCTCTTCTGATTCACCCTTCAGACTTCACCTTCTCCTTCTCCTTCTTCTGCTTCTTCTGATTTACCCTCCAGACCTCACCTTCTCCCTCTCCTTCTTCTACTTCTTCTGATTCACCCTCCAGACTTCATCTTCTTCTTCTCATTCTTCTGCTTCTTCTGATTCACCCTCCAGACTTCATCTTCTCCCTCTCCTTCTTCTTCTTCTTCTGATTCACCCTCCAGGCTTCACCTTCTCCTTCTCCTTCTTCTGCTTCTTCTGATTCACCCTCCAGACTTCACCTTCTCCTTCTCCTTCATCTACTTCTTCTGCTTCACCCTCCAGACTTCACCTTCTCCTTCTCCTTCTTCTACTTCTTCTGATTCACCCTCCAGACTTCACCTTCTCCTTCTCCTTCTTCTGCTTCTTCTGATTCACCTTCAGACTTCACCTTCTCCTTCTCCTTCTTCTACTTCTTCTGATTCACCCTCCAGACTTCACCTTCTCCTTCTGCTTCTTCTGCTTCTTCTGATTCACCCTCCAGACTTCACCTTCTCCTTCTACTTCTTCTGCTTCTTCTGATTCACCCTCCAGACTTCACCTTCTCCTTCTCCTTCTTCTGCTTCTTCTGATTCACCCTCCAGACTTCACCTTCTCCTTCTCCTTCTTCTGCTTCTTCTGATTCACCCTCCAGACTTCACCTTCTCCTTCTCCTTCTTCTGCTTCTTCTGATTCACCCTCCAGACTTCACCTTCTCCTTCTCCTTCTTCTACTTCTTCTGATTCACCCTCCAGTCTTCACCTTCTCCTTTTCCTTCTTCTGCTTCTTCTGATTCACCCTCCAGACTTCAACTTCTCCTTCTCCTTCTTCTGCTTCTTCTGATTCACCCTCCAGGCTTCACCTTCTCCTTCTCCTTCTTCTAATTCTTCTGATTCACCCTCCAGACTTCACCTTCTCCTTATACTTCTTCTGCTTCTTCTGATTCACCCTCCAGACTTCACCTTCTCCTTCTCCTTCTTCTGCTTCTTCTGATTCACCCTCCAGACTTCACCTTCTCCTTCTCCTTCTTCTGCTTCTCCTGATTCACCCTCCATACTTCACCTTCTCCTTCTCCTTCGTCTACCTCTTCTGATTCACCCTCCAGACTACACCTTCTCCTTCTCCTTCTTCTCCTTCTTCTGATTCACCCACCAGACTTCACCTTCTCCTTCTCCTTCTTCTACTTCTTCTGCTTCACCCCCCTGACTTCACCTTCTCCTTCTCCTTCTTCTGCTTCTTCTGATTCACCCTCCAAACTTCACCTTCTCCTTCTTCTTCTTCTGCTTCTTCTGATTCACCCTCCTGACTTCACCTTCTCCTTCTCCTTCTTCTGCTTCTTCTGATTCACCCTCCAGACTTCACCTTCTCCTTCTCCTTCTTCTGCTTCTTCTGATTCACCCTCCAGACTTCACCTTCTCCTTCTCCTTCTTCTGCTTCTGCTGACTCACCCTCCAGACCTCACCTTCTCCTTCTTCTGCTTCTTCTGATTCACCCTCCAGACTTCACCTTCTCCTTCTCCTTCTTCTGCTTCTTCTGGTTCACCCTCCAGACTTCACCTTCTACTTCTCCTTCTTCTACTTCTTCTGATTCACCCTCCAGACTTCACCTTCTCCTTCTCCTTCTTCTACTTCTTCTGATTCACCCTCCAGACTTCACCTTCTCCTTCTCCTTCTTCTGCTTCTTCTGCTTCACCCTCCAGACTTCACCTTCTCCTTCTCTTTCTTCTGCTTCTCCTGATTCACCCTCCAGACTTCACCTTCTCCTTCTCCTTCTTCTGATTCTTCTGATTCACCCTCCAGACTTCACCTTCTCCTTCTCCTTCTTCTGCTTCTTCTGATTCACCCTCCTGACTTCACCTTCTCCTTCTCCTTCTTCTACTTCTTCTGATTCACCCTCCTGACTTCACCTTCTCCTTCTCCTTCTTCTACTTCTTCTGCTTCACCCTCCAGACTTCACCATCTCCTTCTCCTTCTTCTACTTCTTCTGATTCACCCTCCATACTTCACCTTCTCCTTCTCCGTCTTCTGCTTCTTCTGATTCACCCTCCAGACTTCACCTTCTCCTTCTCCTTATTCTGCTTCTTCTGATTCACCCTCCAGACTTCACCTTCTCCTTCTCCTTCTTCTGCTTCTTCTGATTCACCCTCCAGACTTCACCTTCTCCTTCTCCTTCTTCTGCTTCTTCTGATTCACCCTCCAGACTTCACCTCCTTCTTCTCCTTCTTCTACTTCTTCTGATTCACCCTCCAGACTTCATCTTCTCCTTCTCCTTCTTCTGCTTCTTCTGATTCACCCTCCAGACTTCACCTTCTCCTTCTCCTTCTTCTGCTTCATCTGATTCACCCTCCAGACTTCACCTTCTCCTTCTCCTTCTTCTACTTCTTCTGCTTCACCCACCAGACTTCACCTTCTCCTTCTCCTTCTTCTACTTCTTCTGATTCACCCTCCAGACTTCACCTTCTCCTTCTCCTTCTTCTGCTTCTTCTGATTCACCCTCCAGACTTTACCTTCTCCTTCTCCTTCTTCTGCTTCTTCTGATTCACCCTCCAGACTTCACCTTCTCCTTCTCCTTCTTCTGCTTCTTCTGATTCACCCTCCAGACTTCACCTTCTCCTTCTCCTTCTTCTGCTTCTTCTGATTTACCCTCCAGACCTCTCCTTCTCCCTCTCCTTCTTCTACTTCTTCTGATTCAACCTCCAGACTTCATCTTCTCCTTCTCCTTCTTCTGCTTCTTCTGATTCACCCTCCAGACTTCATCTTCTCCTTCTCCTTCTTCTGCTTCTTCAGATTCACCCTCCAGACTTCGCCTTCTCCTTCTCCTTTTTTTCTTCTTCTGATTCACCCTCCAGACTTCACCTTCTCCTTCACCTTCTTCTCCTTCTTCTGATTCACCCTCCAGTCTTCATCTTCAATTCTCCTTCTTCTGCTGCTTCTGATTCACCCTCCAGACTTCACCTTCTCCTTCTCCCTCTTCTGCTTCTTCTGATTCACCCTCCTGACTTCAACTTCTCCTTCTCCTTCTTCTGCTTCTTCTGATTCACCCTCCAGACTTCACCTTCTCCTTCTCCTTCTTCTGCTTCTTCTGATTCACCCTCCAGACTTCATCTTCTCCTTCTACTTCTTCTGCTTCTTCTTATTCACCCTCCAGACTTCACCTTCTACTTCTCCTTCTTCTGCTTCTTCTGATTCACCCTCGAGTCTTCACCTTCTCCTTCTCCTTCTTCTGCTTCTTCTGATTCACCCTCCAGACTTCACCTTCTCTTTCTCCTTCTTCTGCTTCTTCTGATTCACCCTCCTGACTTCACCTTCTCCTTCTCCTTCTTCTGCTTCTTCTGATTCACCCTCCAGTCTTCACCTTCTCCTTCTCCTTCTTCTACTTCTTCTGATTCACCCTACAGACTTCACCTTCCCCTTCTACTTCTTCTGCTTCTTCTGATTCACCCTCCAGACTTCACCTTCTCCTTCTCCTTCTTCTACTTCTTCTGATTCACCCTCCAGAATTCACCTTCTCCTTCTCCTTCTTCTACTTCTTCTGATTCACCCTCCAGACTTCACCTTCTCCTTCTCCTTCTTCTGCTTCTGCTGATTCACCCTCCAGACTTCACCTTCTCCTTCTCCTTATTCTGCTTCTTCTGATTCACCCTCCAGACTTCACCTTCTCCTTCTCCTTCTTCTGCTTCTTCTGATTCACCCTTCAGACTTCAACTTCTCCTTCTCCTTCTTCGACTTCTTCTGATTCACCCTCCAGACTTCAACTTCTCCTTCTTCTACTTCTTCTGATTCACCCTCCTGTCTTCACCTTCTCCTTCTCCATCTTCTGCTTCTTCTGATTCACCCTCCAGACTTCACCTTCTCTTTCTCCTTCTTCTGCTTCTTCTGACTCACCCTCCTGACTTCACCTTCTCCTTCTCCTTCTTCTGCTTCTTCTGATTCACCCTCCAGACTTCACCTTCTCCTTCTCCTTCTTCTACTTCTTCTGATTCACCCTCCAGACTTCACCTTCCCCTTCTACTTCTTCTGCTTCTTCTGATTCACCCTCCAGACTTCACCTTCTCCTCCTCCTTCTTCTGCTTCTTCTGATTCACCCTCCAGACTTCACCTTCTCCTTCTCCTTCTTCTGCTTCTTCTGATTCACCCTCCAGACTTCACCTTCTCCTTCTCCTTCTTCTGCTTCTTCTGATTCACCCTCCAGACTTCACCTTCTCCTTCTCCTTCTTCTACTTCTTCTGATTCACCGTCCAGATTTCACATTCTCCTTCTCCTTCTTCTGCTTCCTCTGATTCACCCTCCAGACTTCACCTTTTCTCATTCTTCTTCTTCTTCTGCCTCACCCTCCTGACTTCACCTTCTCCTTCTCCTTTTTCTACTTCTTCTGCTTCACCCCTCTGACTTCACCTTCTCCTTCTCCTTCTTCTGCTTCTTCTGATTCACCCTCCTAACTTCACCTTCTCCTTCTCCTTCTTCTGCTTCTTCTGATTCACTCTCCTGACTTCACCTTCTCCTTCTCCTTCTTCTGCTTCTTCTGATTCACCCTCCAGACTTCATCTTCTCCTTCTCCTTCTTCTGCTTCTTCTGATTCACCCTCCAGACTTCACCTTCTCCTTCTCCTTCTTCTGCTTCTTCTGAATCACCCTCCAGACCTGACCTTCTCCTTCTCCTTCTTCTACTTCTTCTGATTCACCCTCCAGACTTCATCTTCTCCTTCTCCTTCTTCTGCTTCTTCTGATTCACCCTCCAGACTTCACCTTCTCCTTCTCCTTCTTCTGCTTCTTCTGATTCACCCTCCAGGCTTCACATTCTCCTTCTCCTTCTTCTGCTTCTTCTGATTCACCCTCCAGACTTCACCTTCTCCTTCTTCTTCTTCTACTTCTTCTGATTCACCCTCCAGACTTCATCTTCTCCTTCTCCTTCTTCTGCTTCTTCTGATTCACCCTCCAGACTTCACCTTCTCCTTCTCCTCCTTCTGCTTCTTCTGATTCACCCTCCAGACTTCACCTCCTTCTCCTTCTTCTCCTTCTTCTGATTCACCCTCCAGACTTCACCTTCTCCTTCTCCTTCTTCTACTTCTTCTGATTCACCCTCCAGACTTCACCTTCTCCTTCTCCTTCTTCTGCTTCTTCTGATTCACCCTCCAGACTTCACCTTCTCCTTCTTCTGCTTCTTCTGATTCACCCTCCAGACTTCACCTTCTCCTTCTCCTTCTTCTACTTCTTCAGATTCACCCTCCAGACTTCACCTTCTCCTTCTCCTTATTCTGCTTCTTCTGATTCACCCTCCAGACTTAACCTTCTCCTTCTCCTTCTTCTGCTTCTTCTGATTCACCCTCCAGATTTCACCTTCTCCTTCTCCTTGTTCTGCTTCTTCTGATTCACCCTCCAGACTTCACCTCCTCCTTCTCCTTCTTCTACTTCTTCTGATTCACCCTCCAGACTTCATCTTCTCCTTCTCCTTATTCTGCTTCTTCTGATTCACCCTCCAGACTTCACCTTCTCCTTCTCCTTCTTCTGCTTCTTCTGATTCACCCTCCAGACTTCAACTTCTCCTTCTCCTTCTTCTACTTCTTCTGCTTCACCCTCCAGACTTCACCTTCTCCTTCTCCTTCTTCTACTTCTTCTGATTCACCCTCCAGACTTCACCTTCTCCATCTCCTTCTTCTGCTTCTTCTGATTCACCCTCCAGACTTCACCTTCTCCTTCTCCTTCTTCTGCTTCTTCTGATTCACCCTCCAGACTTCACCTTCTCCTTCTCCTTCTTCTGCTTCTTCTGATTTACCCTCCAGACCTCACCTTCTCCCTCTCCTTCTTCTACTTCTTCTGATTCACCCTCCAGACTTCATCTTCTCCTTCTCCTTCTTCTGCTTCTTCTGATTCACCCTCCAGTCTTCACCTTCTCCTTCTCCTTCTTCTGCTTCTTCTGATTCACCCTCCAGACTTCACCTTCTCCTTCTCCCTCTTCTGCTTCTTCTGATTCACCCTCCTGACTTCACCTTCTCCTTCTCCTTTTTCTGCTTCTTCTGATTCACCCTCCAGACTTCACCTTCTCCTTCTCCTTCTTCTGCTTCTTCTGATTCACCCTCCAGACTTCACCTTCTCCTTCTACTTCTTCTGCTTCTTCTGGTCCACCCTCCAGACTTCACCTTCTCCTTCTCCTTCTTCTTCTTCTTCTGATTCACCCTCCAGACTTCACCTTCTCCTTCTTCTGCTTCTTCTGATTCACCCTCCAGACTTCACCTTCTACTTCTCCTTCTTCTGCTTCTTCTGATTCACCCTCCAGACTTCACCTTCTCCTTCTCCTTCTTCTACATCTTCTGATTCACCCTCCAGACTTCACCTTCTCCTTCTCCTTCTTCTGCTCTTCTGATTCACCCTCCAGACTTCACCTTCTCCTTCTCCTTCGTCTACTTCTTCTGATTCACCCTCCAGACTACACCTTCTCCTTCTCCTTCTTCTACTTCTTCTGATTCACCCTCCAGACTTCACCTTCACTTTCTCCTTCTTCTGCTTCTTCTGATTCACCCTGCAGACTTCACCTTCTCCTTCTCCTTCTTCTACTTCTTCTGATTCACCCTCCAGACTTCACCTTCTCCTTCCCCTTCTTCTACTTCTTCTGCTTCACCCTCCAAACATCACCTTCTCCTTCTCCTTCTTCTGCATCTTCTGCTGCGCCCTCCAGACTTCACCTTCTCCTTCTCCTTCATCTGCTTCTTCTGCTTCACCCTCCTGACTTCACCTTCTCCTTCACCTTCTTCTGCTTCTTCTGATTCACCCTCCAGACCTCATCTTCTCCTTCTCCTTCTTCTACTTCTTCTGATTCACCCTCCAGACTTCATCTTCTCCTTCTCCTTCTTCTGCTTCTTCTGATTCACCCTCCAGACTTCATCTTCTCCTTCTCCTTCTTCTGCTTCTTCTGATTCACCCTCCAGACTTCACCTTCTCCTTCTCCTTCTTCTACTTCTACTGATTCACCCTGCAGACTTCACCTTCTCCTTCTCCTTCTACTGCTTCTTCTGCTTCACCCTCCAGACTTCACCTTCTCCTTCTCCTTCTTCTGCTTCTTCTGCTTCACCCTCCTGACATCACCTTCTCCTTCTCCTTCTTCTACTTCTTCTGATTCACCCTCCTGACTTCACCTTCTCCTCTCCTTCTTCTACTTCCTCTGCTTCACCCCCCTGACTTCACCTTCTCCTTCTCCTTCTTCTGCTTCTTCTGATTCACCCTCCTAACTTCACCTTCTCCTTCTCCTTCTTCTGCTTCTTCTGATTCACCCTCCTGACTTCACCTTCTCCTTCTCCTTCTTCTGCTTCTTTTGATTCACCCTCCAGACTTCACCTTCTCCTTCTCCTTCTTCTGCTTCTTCTGATTCACCCTCCAGACTTCACCTTCTCCTTCTCCTTCTTCTGCTTCTTCTGATTCACCCTCCAGACCTCACCTTCTCCTTCTCCTTCTTCCACTTCTTCTGATTCACCCTCCAGACTTCATCTTCTCCTTCTCCTTCTTCTGCTTCTTCTGATTCACCCTCCAGACTTCACCTTCTCCTTCTCCTTCTTTTGCTTCTTCTGATTCACCCTCCAGACTTCACCTTCTCCTTCTCCTTCTTCTACTTCTTCTGATTCAGCCTCCAGACCTCAGCTTCTCCTTTTCCTTCTTCTACTTCTTCTGATTCACCCTCCAGACTTCACCTTCTCCTTCTCCTTCTTCTACTTCTTCTGATTCACCCTCCAGTCTTCACCTTCTCCTTTTCCTTCTTCTGCTTCTTCTGCTTCACCGTCCAGACTTCACCTTCTCCTTCTCTTTCTTCTGCTTCTTCTGATTCACCCTCCAGACTTCACCTTCTCCTTCTTCTGCTTCTTCTGATTCACCCTCCTGACTTCAACTTCTCCTTCTCCTTTTCTACTTCTTCTGATTCACCCTCCAGACTTCACCTTCTCCTTCTCCTTCTTCTACTTCTTCTGCTTCACCCTCCAGACTTCACCTTCTCCTTCTCCTTCTTCTACTTCTTCTGATTCACCCTCCAGACTTCACCTTCTCCTTCTCCTTCTTCTGCTTCTTCTGATTCACCCTCCAGACTTCACCTTCTCCTTCTCCTTCTTCTGCTTCTTCTGATTCACCCTCCAGACTTCACCTTCTCCTTCTCCTTCTTCTGCTTCTTCTGATTCACCCTCCAGACTTCACCTTCTCCTTCTCCTTCTTCTGCTTCTTCTGATTCACCCTCCAGACTTCATCTTCTCCTTCTCCTTCTTCTACTTCTTCTGATTCACCCTCCAGACTTCATCTTCTCCTTCTCCTTCTTCTGCTTCTTCTGATTCACCTTCCAGACTTCACCTTCTCCTTCTCCTTCTTCTGCTTCTTCTGATTCACCCTCCAGACTTCACCTTCTCCTTCTATTTCTTCTGCTTCTTCTGATTCACCCTCCAGACTTCACCTTCTCCTTCTCCTTCTTCTACTTCTTCTGATTCACCCTCCAGACTTCACCTTCTCCTTCTCCTTCTTCTACTTCTTCTGATTCACCCTCCAGTCTTCACCTTCTCCTTCTCCTACTTCTGCGTCTTCTGCTTCACCCTCCAGACTTCACCTTCTCCTTCTCTTTCTTCTGCTTCTTCTGATTCACCCTCCAGACTTCACCTTCTCCTTCTCCTTCTTCTGATTCTTCTGATTGACCCTCCAGACTTCACCTTCTCCTTCTCCTTCTTCTGCTTCTTCTGATTCACCCTCCTGACTTCACCTACTCCTTCTCCTTCTTCTACTTCTTCTGTTTCACCCTCCTGACTTTACCTTCTCCTTCTCCTTCTTGTACTTCTTCTGCTTCACCCTCCAGACTTCACCATCTCCTTCTCCTTCTTCTACTTCTTCTGATTCACCCTCCATACTTCACCTTCTCCTTCTCTGTCTTCTGCTTCTTCTGATTCACCCTCCAGACTTCACCTTCTCCTTCTCCTTATTCTGCTTCTTCTGATTCACCCTCCAGACTTCACCTTCTCCTTCTCCTTCTTCTGCTTCTTCTGATTCACCCTCCAGACTTCACCTTCTCCTTCTCCTTGTTCTGCTTCTTCTGATTCACCCTCCAGACTTCACCTCCTCCTTCTCCTTCTTCTACTTCTTCTGATTCACCCTCCAGACTTCATCTTCTCCTTCTCCTTCTTCTGCTTCTTCTGATTCACCCTCCAGACTTCACCTTCTCCTTCTCCTTCTTCTGCTTCTTCTGATTCACCCTCCAGACTTCACCTTCTCCTTCTCCTTCTTCTACTTCTTCTGCTTCACCCTCCAGACTTCACCTTCTCCTTCTCCTTCTTCTACTTCTTCTGATTCACCCTCCAGACTTCACCTTCTCCTTCTCCTTCTTCTGCTTCTTCTGATTCACCTTCAGACTTCATCTTCTCCTTCTCCTTCTTCTGCTCCTTCTGATTCACCCTCCAGACTTCACCTTCTCCTTCTTCTTCTTCTGCCTCTTCTGATTCACCCTTCAGACTTCACCTTCTCCTTCTCCTTCTTCTGCTTCTTCTGATTTACCCTCCAGACCTCACCTTCTCCCTCTCCTTCTTCTACTTCTTCTGATTCACCCTCCAGACTTCATCTTCTTCTTCTCATTCTTCTGCTTCTTCTGATTCACCCTCCAGACTTCATCTTCTCCCTCTCCTTCTTCTGCTTCTTCTGATTCACCCTCCAGACTTCGCCTTCTCCTTCTCCTTTTTTTCTTCTTCTGATTCACCCTCCAGGCTTCACCTTCTCCTTCTCCTTCTTCTGCTTCTTCTGATTCACCCTCCAGACTTCACCTTCTCCTTCTCCTTCATCTACTTCTTCTGCTTCACCCTCCAGACTTCACCTTCTCCTTCTCCTTCTTCTACTTCTTCTGATTCACCCTCCAGACTTCACCTTCTCCTTCTCCTTCTTCTGCTTCTTCTGATTCACCTTCAGACTTCACCTTCTCCTTCTCCTTCTTCTACTTCTTCTGATTCACCCTCCAGACTTCACCTTCTCCTTCTGCTTCTTCTGCTTCTTCTGATTCACCCTCCAGACTTCACCTTCTCCTTCTACTTCTTCTGCTTCTTCTGATTCACCCTCCAGACTTCACCTTCTCCTTCTCCTTCTTCTGCTTCTTCTGATTCACCCTCCAGACTTCACCTTCTCCTTCTCCTTCTTCTGCTTCTTCTGATTCACCCTCCAGACTTCACCTTCTCCTTCTCCTTCTTCTGCTTCTTCTGATTCACCCTCCAGACTTCACCTTCTCCTTCTCCTTCTTCTACTTCTTCTGATTCACCCTCCAGTCTTCACCTTCTCCTTCTCCTTCTTCTGCTTCTTCTGATTCACCCTCCAGACTTCAACTTCTCCTTCTCCTTCTTCTGCTTCTTCTGATTCACCCTCCAGGCTTCACCTTCTCCTTCTATTTCTTCTGCTTCTTCTGATTCACCCTCCAGACTTCACCTTCTCCTTCTCCTTCTTCTACTTCTTCTGATTCACCCTCCAGACTTCACCTTCTCCTTCTCCTTCTTCTACTTCTTCTGATTCACCCTCCAGTCTTCACCTTCTCCTTCTCCTACTTCTGCGTCTTCTGCTTCACCCTCCAGACTTCACCTTCTCCTTCTCTTTCTTCTGCTTCTTCTGATTCACCCTCCAGACTTCACCTTCTCCTTCTCCTTCTTCTGATTCTTCTGATTGACCCTCCAGACTTCACCTTCTCCTTCTCCTTCTTCTGCTTCTTCTGATTCACCCTCCTGACTTCACCTACTCCTTCTCCTTCTTCTACTTCTTCTGTTTCACCCTCCTGACTTTACCTTCTCCTTCTCCTTCTTGTACTTCTTCTGCTTCACCCTCCAGACTTCACCATCTCCTTCTCCTTCTTCTACTTCTTCTGATTCACCCTCCATACTTCACCTTCTCCTTCTCTGTCTTCTGCTTCTTCTGATTCACCCTCCAGACTTCACCTTCTCCTTCTCCTTGTTCTGCTTCTTCTGATTCACCCTCCAGACTTCACCTCCACCTTCTCCTTCTTCTACTTCTTCTGATTCACCCTCCAGACTTCATCTTCTCCTTCTCCTTCTTCTGCTTCTTCTGATTCACCCTCCAGACTTCACCTTCTCCTTCTCCTTCTTCTGCTTCTTCTGATTCACCCTCCAGACTTCACCTTCTCCTTCTCCTTCTTCTACTTCTTCTGCTTCACCCTCCAGACTTCACCTTCTCCTTCTCCTTCTTCTACTTCTTCTGATTCACCCTCCAGACTTCACCTTCTCCTTCTCCTTCTTCTGCTTCTTCTGATTCACCTTCAGACTTCATCTTCTCCTTCTCCTTCTTCTGCTCCTTCTGATTCACCCTCCAGACTTCACCTTCTCCTTCTTCTTCTTCTGCCTCTTCTGATTCACCCTTCAGACTTCACCTTCTCCTTCTCCTTCTTCTGCTTCTTCTGATTTACCCTCCAGACCTCACCTTCTCCCTCTCCTTCTTCTACTTCTTCTGATTCACCCTCCAGACTTCATCTTCTTCTTCTCATTCTTCTGCTTCTTCTGATTCACCCTCCAGACTTCATCTTCTCCCTCTCCTTCTTCTGCTTCTTCTGATTCACCCTCCAGACTTCGCCTTCTCCTTCTCCTTTTTTTCTTCTTCTGATTCACCCTCCAGGCTTCACCTTCTCCTTCTCCTTCTTCTGCTTCTTCTGATTCACCCTCCAGACTTCACCTTCTCCTTCTCCTTCATCTACTTCTTCTGCTTCACCCTCCAGACTTCACCTTCTCCTTCTCCTTCTTCTACTTCTTCTGATTCACCCTCCAGACTTCACCTTCTCCTTCTCCTTCTTCTGCTTCTTCTGATTCACCTTCAGACTTCACCTTCTCCTTCTCCTTCTTCTACTTCTTCTGATTCACCCTCCAGACTTCACCTTCTCCTTCTGCTTCTTCTGCTTCTTCTGATTCACCCTCCAGACTTCACCTTCTCCTTCTACTTCTTCTGCTTCTTCTGATTCACCCTCCAGACTTCACCTTCTCCTTCTCCTTCTTCTGCTTCTTCTGATTCACCCTCCAGACTTCACCTTCTCCTTCTCCTTCTTCTGCTTCTTCTGATTCACCCTCCAGACTTCACCTTCTCCTTCTCCTTCTTCTGCTTCTTCTGATTCACCCTCCAGACTTCACCTTCTCCTTCTCCTTCTTCTACTTCTTCTGATTCACCCTCCAGTCTTCACCTTCTCCTTCTCCTTCTTCTGCTTCTTCTGATTCACCCTCCAGACTTCAACTTCTCCTTCTCCTTCTTCTGCTTCTTCTGATTCACCCTCCAGGCTTCACCTTCTCCTTCTCCTTCTTCTAATTCTTCTGATTCACCCTCCAGACTTCACCTTCTCCTTATACTTCTTCTGCTTCTTCTGATTCACCCTCCAGACTTCACCTTCTCCTTCTCCTTCTTCTGCTTCTTCTGATTCACCCTCCAGACTTCACCTTCTCCTTCTCCTTCTTCTGCTTCTCCTGATTCACCCTCCATACTTCACCTTCTCCTTCTCCTTCGTCTACCTCTTCTGATTCACCCTCCAGACTACACCTTCTCCTTCTCCTTCTTCTCCTTCTTCTGATTCACCCACCAGACTTCACCTTCTCCTTCTCCTTCTTCTACTTCTTCTGCTTCACCCCCCTGACTTCACCTTCTCCTTCTCCTTCTTCTGCTTCTTCTGATTCACCCTCCAAACTTCACCTTCTCCTTCTTCTTCTTCTGCTTCTTCTGATTCACCCTCCTGACTTCACCTTCTCCTTCTCCTTCTTCTGCTTCTTCTGATTCACCCTCCAGACTTCACCTTCTCCTTCTCCTTCTTCTGCTTCTTCTGATTCACCGTCCAGACTTCACCTTCTCCTTCTCCTTCTTCTGCTTCTGCTGACTCACCCTCCAGACCTCACCTTCTCCTTCTTCTGCTTCTTCTGATTCACCCTCCAGACTTCACCTTCTCCTTCTCCTTCTTCTGCTTCTTCTGGTTCACCCTCCAGACTTCACCTTCTCCTTCTCCTTCTTCTACTTCTTCTGATTCACCCTCCAGACTTCACCTTCTCCTTCTCCTTCTTCTACTTCTTCTGATTCACCCTCCAGACTTCACCTTCTCCTTCTCCTTCTTCTGCTTCTTCTGCTTCACCCTCCAGACTTCACCTTCTCCTTCTCTTTCTTCTGCTTCTCCTGATTCACCCTCCAGACTTCACCTTCTCCTTCTCCTTCTTCTGATTCTTCTGATTCACCCTCCAGACTTCACCTTCTCCTTCTCCTTCTTCTGCTTCTTCTGATTCACCCTCCTGACTTCACCTTCTCCTTCTCCTTCTTCTACTTCTTCTGATTCACCCTCCTGACTTCACCTTCTTCTTCTCCTTCTTCTACTTCTTCTGCTTCACCCTCCAGACTTCACCATCTCCTTCTCCTTCTTCTACTTCTTCTGATTCACCCTCCATACTTCACCTTCTCCTTCTCCGTCTTCTGCTTCTTCTGATTCACCCTCCAGACTTCACCTTCTCCTTCTCCTTATTCTGCTTCTTCTGATTCACCCTCCAGACTTCACCTTCTCCTTCTCCTTCTTCTGCTTCTTCTGATTCACCCTCCAGACTTCACCTTCTCCTTCTCCTTCTTCTGCTTCTTCTGATTCACCCTCCAGACTTCACCTCCTTCTTCTCCTTCTTCTACTTCTTCTGATTCACCCTCCAGACTTCATCTTCTCCTTCTCCTTCTTCTGCTTCTTCTGATTCACCCTCCAGACTTCACCTTCTCCTTCTCCTTCTTCTGCTTCATCTGATTCACCCTCCAGACTTCACCTTCTCCTTCTCCTTCTTCTACTTCTTCTGCTTCACCCACCAGACTTCACCTTCTCCTTCTCCTTCTTCTACTTCTTCTGATTCACCCTCCAGACTTCACCTTCTCCTTCTCCTTCTTCTGCTTCTTCTGATTCACCCTCCAGACTTCACCTTCTCCTTCTCCTTCTTCTGCTTCTTCTGATTCACCCTCCAGACTTCACCTTCTCCTTCTCCTTCTTCTGCTTCTTCTGATTCACCCTCCAGACTTCGCCTTCTCCTTCTCCTTCTTCTGCTTCTTCTGATTTACCCTCCAGACCTCTCCTTCTCCCTCTCCTTCTTCTACTTCTTCTGATTCAACCTCCAGACTTCATCTTCTCCTTCTCCTTCTTCTGCTTCTTCTGATTCACCCTCCAGACTTCATCTTCTCCTTCTCCTTCTTCTGCTTCTTCAGATTCACCCTCCAGACTTCGCCTTCTCCTTCTCCTTTTTTTCTTCTTCTGATTCACCCTCCAGACTTCACCTTCTCCTTCACCTTCTTCTCCTTCTTCTGATTCACCCTCCAGTCTTCATCTTCAATTCTCCTTCTTCTGCTGCTTCTGATTCACCCTCCAGACTTCACCTTCTCCTTCTCCCTCTTCTGCTTCTTCTGATTCACCCTCCTGACTTCAACTTCTCCTTCTCCTTCTTCTGCTTCTTCTGATTCACCCTCCAGACTTCACCTTCTCCTTCTCCTTCTTCTGCTTCTTCTGATTCACCCTCCAGACTTCATCTTCTCCTTCTCCTTATTCTGCTTCTTCTGATTCACCCTCCAGACTTCACCTTCTCCTTCTACTTCTTCTGCTTCTTCTTATTCACCCTCCAGACTTCACCTTCTACTTCTCCTTCTTCTGCTTCTTCTGATTCACCCTCGAGACTTCACCTTCTCCTTCTCCTTCTTCTGCTTCTTCTGATTCACCCTCCAGACTTCACCTTCTCCTTCTCCTTCTTCTGCTTCTTCTGATTCACCCTCCAGACTTCACCTTCTCCTTCTCCTTCTTCTGCATCTTCTGATTCACCCTCCAGACTTCACCTTCTCCTTCTCCTTCTTCTGCTTCTTCTGATTCACCCTCCAGACTTCACCTTCTCCTTCTCCTTCGTCTACCTCTTCTGATTCACCCTCCAGACTACACCTTCTCCTTCTCATTCTTCTACTTCTTCTGATTCACCCTCCAGACTTCACCTTCTCCTTCTCCTTCTTCTGCTTCTTCTGATTCACCCTGCAGACTTCACCTTCTCCTTCTCCTTCTTCTGCTTCTTCTGATTCACCCTCCAGACTTCATCTTCTCCTTCTCCTTATTCTGCTTCTTCTGATTCACCCTCCAGACTTCACCTTCTCCTTCTACTTCTTCTGCTTCTTCTTATTCACCCTCCAGACTTCACCTTCTACTTCTCCTTCTTCTGCTTCTTCTGATTCACCCTCCAGACTTCACCTTCTCCTTCTCCTTCTTCTGCTTCTTCTGATTCACCCTCCAGACTTCACCTTCTACTTCTCCTTCTTCTGCTTCTTCTGATTCACCCTCCAGACTTCACCTTCTCCTTCTCCTTCTTCTGCATCTTCTGATTCACCCTCCAGACTTCACCTTCTCCTTCTCCTTCTTCTGCTTCTTCTGATTCACCCTCCAGACTTCACCTTCTCCTTCTCCTTCGTCTACCTCTTCTGATTCACCCTCCAGACTACACCTTCTCCTTCTCCTTCTTCTACTTCTTCTGATTCACCCTCCAGACTTCACCTTCTCCTTCTCCTTCTTCTGCTTCTTCTGATTCACCCTGCAGACTTCACCTTCTCCTTCTCCTTCTTCTACTTCTTCTGATTCACCCTCCAGACTTCACCTTCTCCTTCTCCTTCTTCTACTTCTTCTGCTTCACCCTCCAGATTTCACCTTCTCCTTCTCCTTCTTCTGCATCTTCTGCTGCGCCCTCCAGACTTCACCTTCTCCTTCTCCTTCTTCTGCTTCTTCTGCTTCACCCTCCTGACTTCACCTTCTCCTTCTCCTTCTTCTGCTTCTTCTGATTCACCCTCCAGACCTCACCTTCTCCTTCTCCTTCTTCTACTTCTTCTGGTTCACCCTCCAGACTTCATCTTCTCCTTCTCCTTCTTCTGCTTCTTCTGATTCACCCTCCAGACTTCACCTTCCCCTTCTACTTCTTCTGCTTCTTCTGATTCACCCTCCAGACTTCACCTTCTCCTCCTCCTTCTTCTGCTTCTTCTGATTCACCCTCCAGACTTCACCTTCTCCTTCTCCTTCTTCTGCTTCTTCTGATTCACCCTCCAGACTTCACCTTCTCCTTCTCCTTCTTCTGCTTCTTCTGATTCACCCTCCAGACTTCACCTTCTCCTTCTCCTTCTTCTACTTCTTCTGATTCACCGTCCAGATTTCACCTTCTCCTTCTCCTTCTTCTGCTTCCTCTGATTCACCCTCCAGACTTCACCTTCTCCTTCTCATTCTTCTTCTTCTTCTGCCTCACCCTCCTGACTTCACCTTCTCCTTCTCCTTTTTCTACTTCTTCTGCTTCACCCCCCTGACTTCACCTTCTCCTTCTCCTTCTTCTGCTTCTTCTGATTCACCCTCCTAACTTCACCTTCTCCTTCTCCTTCTTCTGCTTCTTCTGATTCACTCTCCTGACTTCACCTTCTCCTTCTCCTTCTTCTGCTTCTTCTGATTCACCCTCCAGACTTCACCTTCTCCTTCTCCTTCTTCTGCTTCTTCTGATTCACCCTCCAGACTTCACCTTCTCCTTCTCCTTCTTCTGCTTCTTCTGAATCACCCTCCAGACCTGACCTTCTCCTTCTCCTTCTTCTACTTCTTCTGATTCACCCTCCAGACTTCATCTTCTCCTTCTCCTTCTTCTGCTTCTTCTGATTCACCCTCCAGACTTCACCTTCTCCTTCTCCTTCTTCTGCTTCTTCTGATTCACCCTCCAGACTTCATCTTCTCCTTCTCCTTCTTCCACTTCTTCTGATTCACCCTCCAGACTTCATCTTCTCCTTCTCCTTCTTCTGCTTCTTCTGATTCACCCTCCAGACTTCACCTTCTCCTTCTCCTTCTTCTACTTCTTCTGATTCACCCTCCAGACTTCACCTTCTCCTTCTCCTTCTTCTGCTTCTTCTGATTCACCCTCCAGACTTCACCTTCTCCTTCTTCTGCTTCTTCTGATTCACCCTCCAGACTTCACCTTCTCCTTCTCCTTCTTCTACTTCTTCTGATTCAACCTCCAGACTTCACCTTCTCCTTCTCCTTATTCTGCTTCTTCTGATTCACCCTCCAGACTTAACCTTCTCCTTCTCCTTCTTCTGCTTCTTCTGATTCACCCTCCAGACTTCACCTTCTCCTTCTCCTTGTTCTGCTTCTTCTGATTCACCCTCCAGACTTCACCTCCTCCTTCTCCTTCTTCTAATTCTTCTGATTCACCCTCCAGACTTCATCTTCTCCTTCTCCTTCTTCTGCTTCTTCTGATTCACCCTCCAGACTTCACCTTCTCCTTCTCCTTCTTCTGCTTCTTCTGATTCACCCTCCAGACTTCAACTTCTCCTTCTCCTTCTTCTACTTCTTCTGCTTCACCCTCCAGACTTCACCTTCTCCTTCTCCTTCTTCTACTTCTTCTGATTCACCCTCGAGACTTCACCTTCTCCATCTCCTTCTTCTGCTTCTTCTGATTCACCCTCCAGACTTCACCTTCTCCTTCTCCTTCTTCTGCTTCTTCTGATTCACCCTCCAGACTTCACCTTCTCCTTCTCCTTCTTCTGCTTCTTCTGATTCACCCTTCAGACTTCACCTTCTCCTTCTCCTTCTTCTGCTTCTTCTGATTTACCCTCCAGACCTCACCTTCTCCCTCTCCTTCTTCTACTTCTTCTGATTCACCCTCCAGACTTCATCTTCTCCTTCTCCTTCTTCTGCTTCTTCTGATTCACCCTCCAGACTTCATCTTCTCCTTCTCCTTCTTCTGCTTCTTCTGATTCACCCTCCAGACTTCGCCTTCTTCTTCTCCTTTTTTTCTTCTTCTGATTCACCCTCCAGACTTCACCTTCTCCTTCTCCTTCTTCTCCTTCTTCTGATTCACCCTCCAGTCTTCACCTTCTCCTTCTCCTTCTTCTGCTTCTTCTGATTCACCCTCCAGACTTCACCTTCTCCTTCTCCCTCTTCTGCTTCTTCTGGTTCACCCTCCTGACTTCACCTTCTCCTTCTCCTTCTTCTACTTCTTCTGATTCACCCTCCAGACTTCACCTTCTCCTTCTCCTTCTTCTGCTTCTGCTGATTCACCCTCCAGACTTCACCTTCTCCTTCTCCTTATTCTGCTTCTTCTGATTCACCCTCCAGACTTCACCTTCTCCTTCTCCTTCTTCTGCTTCTTCTGATTCACCCTTCAGACTTCAACTTCTCCTTCTCCTTCTTCGACTTCTTCTGATTCACCCTCCAGACTTCAACTTCTCCTTCTTCTACTTCTTCTGATTCACCCTCCTGTCTTCACCTTCTCCTTCTCCTTCTTCTGCTTCTTCTGATTCACCCTCCAGACTTCACCTTCTCTTTCTCCTTCTTCTGCTTCTTCTGACTCACCCTCCTGACTTCACCTTCTCCTTCTCCTTCTTCTGCTTCTTCTGATTCACCCTCCAGACTTCACCTTCTCCTTCTCCTTCTTCTACTTCTTCTGATTCACCCTCCAGACTTCACCTTCCCCTTCTACTTCTTCTGCTTCTTCTGATTCACCCTCCAGACTTCACCTTCTCCTCCTCCTTCTTCTGCTTCTTCTGATTCACCCTCCAGACTTCACCTTCTCCTTCTCCTTCTTCTGCTTCTTCTGATTCACCCTCCAGACTTCACCTTCTCCTTCTCCTTCTTCTGCTTCTTCTGATTCACCCTCCAGACTTCACCTTCTCCTTCTCCTTCTTCTACTTCTTCTGATTCACCGTCCAGATTTCACCTTCTCCTTCTCCTTCTTCTGCTTCCTCTGATTCACCCTCCAGACTTCACCTTCTCCTTCTCATTCTTCTTCTTCTTCTGCCTCACCCTCCTGACTTCACCTTCTCCTTCTCCTTTTTCTACTTCTTCTGCTTCACCCCTCTGACTTCACCTTCTCCTTCTCCTTCTTCTGCTTCTTCTGATTCACCCTCCTAACTTCACCTTCTCCTTCTCCTTCTTCTGCTTCTTCTGATTCACTCTCCTGACTTCACCTTCTCCTTCTCCTTCTTCTGCTTCTTCTGATTCACCCTCCAGACTTCATCTTCTCCTTCTCCTTCTTCTGCTTCTTCTGATTCACCCTCCAGACTTCACCTTCTCCTTCTCCTTCTTCTGCTTCTTCTGAATCACCCTCCAGACCTGACCTTCTCCTTCTCCTTCTTCTACTTCTTCTGATTCACCCTCCAGACTTCATCTTCTCCTTCTCCTTCTTCTGCTTCTTCTGATTCACCCTCCAGACTTCACCTTCTCCTTCTCCTTCTTCTGCTTCTTCTGATTCACCCTCCAGGCTTCACATTCTCCTTCTCCTTCTTCTGCTTCTTCTGATTCACCCTCCAGACTTCACCTTCTCCTTCTTCTTCTTCTACTTCTTCTGATTCACCCTCCAGACTTCATCTTCTCCTTCTCCTTCTTCTGCTTCTTCTGATTCACCCTCCAGACTTCACCTTCTCCTTCTCCTCCTTCTGCTTCTTCTGATTCACCCTCCAGACTTCACCTCCTTCTCCTTCTTCTCCTTCTTCTGATTCACCCTCCAGACTTCACCTTCTCCTTCTCCTTCTTCTACTTCTTCTGATTCACCCTCCAGACTTCACCTTCTCCTTCTCCTTCTTCTGCTTCTTCTGATTCACCCTCCAGACTTCACCTTCTCCTTCTTCTGCTTCTTCTGATTCACCCTCCAGACTTCACCTTCTCCTTCTCCTTCTTCTACTTCTTCTGATTCACCCTCCAGACTTCACCTTCTCCTTCTCCTTATTCTGCTTCTTCTGATTCACCCTCCAGACTTAACCTTCTCCTTCTCCTTCTTCTGCTTCTTCTGATTCACCCTCCAGATTTCACCTTCTCCTTCTCCTTGTTCTGCTTCTTCTGATTCACCCTCCAGACTTCACCTCCTCCTTCTCCTTCTTCTACTTCTTCTGATTCACCCTCCAGACTTCATCTTCTCCTTCTCCTTATTCTGCTTCTTCTGATTCACCCTCCAGACTTCACCTTCTCCTTCTCCTTCTTCTGCTTCTTCTGATTCACCCTCCAGACTTCAACTTCTTCTTCTCCTTCTTCTACTTCTTCTGCTTCACCCTCCAGACTTCACCTTCTCCTTCTCCTTCTTCTACTTCTTCTGATTCACCCTCCAGACTTCACCTTCTCCATCTCCTTCTTCTGCTTCTTCTGATTCACCCTCCAGACTTCACCTTCTCCTTCTCCTTCTTCTGCTTCTTCTGATTCACCCTCCAGACTTCACCTTCTCCTTCTCCTTCTTCTGCTTCTTCTGATTTACCCTCCAGACCTCACCTTCTCCCTCTCCTTCTTCTACTTCTTCTGATTCACCCTCCAGACTTCATCTTCTCCTTCTCCTTCTTCTGCTTCTTCTGATTCACCCTCCAGTCTTCACCTTCTCCTTCTCCTTCTTCTGCTTCTTCTGATTCACCCTCCAGACTTCACCTTCTCCTTCTCCCTCTTCTGCTTCTTCTGATTCACCCTCCAGACTTCACCTTCTCCTTCTCCTTCTTCTGCTTCTTCTGATTCACCCTCCAGACTTCACCTTCTCCTTCTACTTCTTCTGCTTCTTCTGGTTCACCCTCCAGACTTCACCTTCTCCTTCTCCTTCTTCTTCTTCTTCTGATTCACCCTCCAGACTTCACCTTCTCCTTCTTCTGCTTCTTCTGATTCACCCTCCAGACTTCACCTTCTACTTCTCCTTCTTCTGCTTCTTCTGATTCACCCTCCAGACTTCACCTTCTCCTTCTCCTTCTTCTACATCTTCTGATTCACCCTCCAGACTTCACCTTCTCCTTCTCCTTCTTCTGCTCTTCTGATTCACCCTCCAGACTTCACCTTCTGCTTCTCCTTCGTCTACTTCTTCTGATTCACCCTCCAGACTACACCTTCTCCTTCTCCTTCTTCTACTTCTTCTGATTCACCCTCCAGACTTCACCTTCACTTTCTCCTTCTTCTGCTTCTTCTGATTCACCCTGCAGACTTCACCTTCTCCTTCTCCTTCTTCTACTTCTTCTGATTCACCCTCCAGACTTCACCTTCTCCTTCCCCTTCTTCTACTTCTTCTGCTTCACCCTGCAGACATCACCTTCTCCTTCTCCTTCTTCTGCATCTTCTGCTGCGCCCTCCAGACTTCACCTTCTCCTTCTCCTTCATCTGCTTCTTCTGCTTCACCCTCCTGACTTCACCTTCTCCTTCACCTTCTTCTGCTTCTTCTGATTCACCCTCCAGACCTCATCTTCTCCTTCTCCTTCTTCTACTTCTTCTGATTCACCCTCCAGACTTCATCTTCTCCTTCTCCTTCTTCTGCTTCTTCTGATTCACCCTCCAGACTTCATCTTCTCCTTCTCCTTCTCCTTCTTCTGCTTCTTCTGATTCACCCTCCAGACTTCACCTTCTCCTTCTCCTTCTTCTACTTCTACTGATTCACCCTGCAGACTTCACCTTCTCCTTCTCCTTCTACTGCTTCTTCTGCTTCACCCTCCAGACTTCACCTTCTCCTTCTCCTTCTTCTGCTTCTTCTGCTTCACCCTCCTGACATCACCTTCTCCTTCTCCTTCTTCTACTTCTTCTGATTCACCCTCCTGACTTCACCTTCTCCTCTCCTTCTTCTACTTCCTCTGCTTCACCCCCCTGACTTCACCTTCTCCTTCTCCTTCTTCTGCTTCTTCTGATTCACCCTCCTAACTTCACCTTCTCCTTCTCCTTCTTCTGCTTCTTCTGATTCACCCTCCTGACTTCACCTTCTCCTTCTCCTTCTTCTGCTTCTTCTGATTCACCCTCCAGACTTCACCTTCTCCTTCTCCTTCTTCTGCTTCTTCTGATTCACCCTCCAGACTTCACCTTCTCCTTCTCCTTCTTCTGCTTCTTCTGATTCACCCTCCAGACCTCACCTTCTCCTTCTCCTTCTTCCACTTCTTCTGATTCACCCTCCAGACTTCATCTTCTCCTTCTCCTTCTTCTGCTTCTTCTGATTCACCCTCCAGACTTCACCTTCTCCTTCTCCTTCTTTTGCTTCTTCTGATTCACCCTCCAGACTTCACCTTCTCCTTCTCCTTCTTCTACTTCTTCTGATTCAGCCTCCAGACCTCAGCTTCTCCTTTTCCTTCTTCTACTTCTTCTGATTCACCCTCCAGACGTCACCTTCTCCTTCTCCTTCTTCTACTTCTTCTGATTCACCCTCCAGTCTTCACCTTCTCCTTTTCCTTCTTCTGCTTCTTCTGCTTCACCGTCCAGACTTCACCTTCTCCTTCTCTTTCTTCTGCTTCTTCTGATTCACCCTCCAGACTTCACCTTCTCCTTCTCCTTCTTCTGCTTCTTCTGATTCACCCTCCTGACTTCAACTTCTCCTTCTCCTTTTCTACTTCTTCTGATTCACCCTCCAGACTTCACCTTCTCCTTCTCCTTCTTCTACTTCTTCTGCTTCACCCTCCAGACTTCACCTTCTCCTTCTCCTTCTTCTACTTCTTCTGATTCACCCTCCAGACTTCACCTTCTCCTTCTCCTTCTTCTGCTTCTTCTGATTCACCCTCCAGACTTCACCTTCTCCTTCTCCTTATTCTGCTTCTTCTGATTCACCCTCCAGACTTCACCTTCTCCTTCTCCTTCTTCTGCTTCTTCTGATTCACCCTCCAGACTTCACCTTCTCCTTCTCCTTCTTCTGCTTCTTCTGATTCACCCTCCAGACTTCATCTTCTCCTTCTCCTTCTTCTACTTCTTCTGATTCACCCTCCAGACTTCATCTTCTCCTTCTCCTTCTTCTGCTTCTTCTGATTCACCTTCCAGACTTCACCTTCTCCTTCTCCTTCTTCTGCTTCTTCTGATTCACCCTCCAGACTTCACCTTCTCCTTCTATTTCTTCTGCTTCTTCTGATTCACCCTCCAGACTTCACCTTCTCCTTCTCCTTCTTCTACTTCTTCTGATTCACCCTCCAGACTTCACCTTCTCCTTCTCCTTCTTCTACTTCTTCTGATTCTCCCTCCAGTCTTCACCTTCTCCTTCTCCTACTTCTGCATCTTCTGCTTCACCCTCCAGACTTCACCTTCTCCTTCTCTTTCTTCTGCTTCTTCTGATTCACCCTCCAGACTTCACCTTCTCCTTCTCCTTCTTCTGATTCTTCTGATTGACCCTCCAGACTTCACCTTCTCCTTCTCCTTCTTCTGCTTCTTCTGATTCACCCTCCTGACTTCACCTTCTCCTTCTCCTTCTTCTACTTCTTCTGTTTCACCCTCCTGAATTTACCTTCTCCTTCTCCTTCTTGTACTTCTTCTGCTTCACCCTCCAGACTTCACCATCTCCTTCTCCTTCTTCTACTTCTTCTGATTCACCCTCCATACTTCACCTTCTCCTTCTCTGTCTTCTGCTTCTTCTGATTCACCCTCCAGACTTCACCTTCTCCTTCTCCTTCTTCTGCTTCTTCTGATTCACCCTCCAGACTTCACCTCCTCCTTCTCCTTCTTCTACTTCTTCTGATTCACCCTCCAGACTTCATCTTCTCCTTCTCCTTCTTCTGCTTCTTCTGATTCAACCTCCAGACTTCACCTTCTCCTTCTCCTTCTTCTGCTTCTTCTGATTCACCCTCCAGACTTCAACTTCTCCTTCTCCTTCTTCTACTTCTTCTGCTTCACCCTCCAGACTTCACCTTCTCCTTTTCCTTCTTCTACTTCTTCTGATTCACCCTCCAGACTTCACCTTCTCCATCTCCTTCTTCTGCTTCTTCTGATTCACCCTCCAGTCTTCACCTTCTCCTTCTCCTTCTTCTGCTTCTTCTGATTCACCCTCCAGACTTCACCTTCTCCTTCTCCCTCTTCTGCTTCTTCTGATTCACCCTCCTGACTTCACCTTCTCCTTCTCCTTTTTCTGCTTCTTCTGATTCACCCTCCAGACTTCACCTTCTCCTTCTCCTTCTTCTGCTTCTTCTGATTCACCCTCCAGACTTCACCTTCTCCTTCTACTTCTTCTGCTTCTTCTGATTCACCCTCCAGACTTCACCTTCTCCTTCTCCTTCTTCTGCTTCTTCTGATTCACCCTCCAGACTTCACCTTCTCCTTCTCCTTCTTCTGCTTCTTCTGATTCACCCTCCAGACTTCACCTTCTACTTCTCCTTCTTCTGCTTCTTCTGATTCACCCTCCAGACTTCACCTTCACCTTCTCCTTCTTCTACATCTTCTGATTCACCCTCCAGACTTCACCATTCCTTCTCCTTCTTCTGCTCTTCTGATTCACCCTCCAGACTTCACCTTCTCCTTCTCCTTCGTCTACTTCTTCTGATTCACCCTCCAGACTACACCTTCTGCTTCTCCTTCTTCTACTTCTTCTGATTCACCCTCCAGACTTCACCTTCACTTTCTCCTTCTTCTGCTTCTTCTGATTCACCCTGCAGACTTCACCTTCTCCTTCTCCTTCTTCTACTTCTTCTGATTCACCCTCCAGACTTCACCTTCTCCTTCCTCTTCTTCTACTTCTTCTGCTTCACCCTCCAGACATCACCTTCTCCTTCTCCTTCTTCTGCATCTTCTGCTGCGCCCTCCAGACTTCACCTTCTCCTTCTCCTTCATCTGCTTCTTCTGCTTCACCCTCCTGACTTCACCTTCTCCTTCACCTTCTTCTGCTTCTTCTGATTCCCCCTCCAGACCTCATCTTCTCCTTCTCCTTCTTCTACTTCTTCTGATTCACCCTCCAGACTTCATCTTCTCCTTCTCCTTCTTCTGCTTCTTCTGATTCACCCTCCAGACTTCATCTTCTCCTTCTCCTTCTTCTGCTTCTTCTGATTCACCCTCCAGACTTCACCTTCTCCTTCTCCTTCTTCTACTTCTTCTGATTCACCCTGCAGACTTCACCTTCTCCTTCTCCTTCTACTGCTTCTTCTGCTTCACCCTCCAGACTTCACCTTCTCCTTCTCCTTCTTCTGCTTCTTCTGCTTCACCCTCCTGACATCACCTTCTCCTTCTCCTTCTTCTACTTCTTCTGATTCACCCTCCTGACTTCACCTTCTCCTCTCCTTCTTCTACTTCCTCTGCTTCACCCCCCTGACTTCACCTTCTCCTTCTCCTTCTTCTGCTTCTTCTGATTCACCCTCCTAACTTCACCTTCTCCTTCTCCTTCTTCTGCTTCTTCTGATTCACCCTCCTGACTTCACCTTCTCCTTCTCCTTCTTCTGCTTCTTTTGATTCACCCTCCAGACTTCACCTTCTCCTTCTCCTTCTTCTGCTTCATCTGATTCACCGTCCAGACTTCACCTTCTCCTTCTCCTTCTTCTGCTTCTTCTGATTCACCCTCCAGACCTCACCTTCTCCTTCTCCTTCTTCCACTTCTTCTGATTCACCCTCCAGACTTCATCTTCTCCTTCTCCTTCTTCTGCTTCTTCTGATTCACCCTCCAGACTTCACCTTCTCCTTCTCCTTCTTTTGCTTCTTCTGATTCACCCTCCAGACTTCACCTTCTCCTTCTCCTTCTTCTACTTCTTCTGATTCAGCCTCCAGACCTCAGCTTCTCCTTTTCCTTCTTCTACTTCTTCTGATTCACCCTCCAGACTTCACCTTCTCCTTCTCCTTCTTCTACTTCTTCTGATTCACCCTCCAGTCTTCACCTTCTCCTTTTCCTTCTTCTGCTTCTTCTGCTTCACCGTCCAGACTTCACCTTCTCCTTCTCTTTCTTCTGCTTCTTCTGATTCACCCTCCAGACATCACCTTCTCCTTCTCCTTCTTCTGCTTCTTCTGATTCACCCTCCTGACTTCAACTTCTCCTTCTCCTTTTCTACTTCTTCTGATTCACCCTCCAGACTTCACCTTCTCCTTCTCCTTCTTCTACTTCTTCTGCTTCACCCTCCAGACTTCACCTTCTCCTTCTCCTTCTTCTACTTCTTCTGATTCACCCTCCAGACTTCACCTTCTCCTTCTCCTTCTTCTGCTTCTTCTGATTCACCCTCCAGACTTCACCTTCTCCTTCTCCTTATTCTGCTTCTTCTGATTCACCCTCCAGACTTCACCTTCTCCTTCTCCTTCTTCTGCTTCTTCTGATTCACCCTCCAGACTTCACCTTCTCCTTCTCCTTCTTCTGCTTCTTCTGATTCACCCTCCAGACTTCATCTTCTCCTTCTCCTTCTTCTACTTCTTCTGACTCACCCTCCAGACTTCATCTTCTCCTTCTCCTTCTTCTGCTTCTTCTGATTCACCTTCCAGACTTCACCTTCTCCTTCTCCTTCTTCTGCTTCTTCTGATTCACCCTCCAGACTTCACCTTCTCCTTCTCTTTCTTCTGCTTCTTCTGATTCACCCTCCAGACTTCACCTCCTCCTTCTCCTTCTTCTACTTCTTCTGATTCACCCTCCAGACTTCATCTTCTCCTTCTCCTTCTTCTGCTTCTTCTGATTCACCCTCCAGACTTCACCTTCTCCTTCTCCTGCTTCTGCTTCTTCTGATTCACCCTCCAGACTTCACCTTCTCCTTCTCCTTCTTCTACTTCTTCTGCTTCACCCTCCAGACTTCACCTTCTCCTTCTCCTTCTTCTACTTCTTCTGATTCACCCTCCAGACTTCACCTTCTCCTTCTCCTTCTTCTGCTTCTTCTGATTCACCTTCAGACTTCATCTTCTCCTTCTCCTTCTTCTGCTCCTTCTGATTCACCCTCCAGACTTCACCTTCTCCTTCTTCTTCTTCTGCCTCTTCTGATTCACCCTTCAGACTTCACCTTCTCCTTCTCCTTCTTCTGCTTCTTCTGATTTACCCTCCAGACCTCACCTTCTCCCTCTCCTTCTTCTACTTCTTCTGATTCACCCTCCAGACTTCATCTTCTTCTTCTCATTCTTCTGCTTCTTCTGATTCACCCTCCAGACTTCATCTTCTCCCTCTCCTTCTTCTGCTTCTTCTGATTCACCCTCCAGACTTTGCCTTCTCCTTCTCCTTTTTTTCTTCTTCTGATTCACCCTCCAGGCTTCACCTTCTCCTTCTCCTTCTTCTGCTTCTTCTGATTCACCCTCCAGACTTCACCTTCTCCTTCTCCTTCATCTACTTCTTCTGCTTCACCCTCCAGACTTCACCTTCTCCTTCTCCTTCTTCTACTTCTTCTGATTCACCCTCCAGACTTCACCTTCTCCTTCTCCTTCTTCTACTTCTTCTGATTCAGCCTCCAGACCTCAGCTTCTCCTTTTCCTTCTTCTACTTCTTCTGATTCACCCTCCAGACTTCACCTTCTCCTTCTCCTTCTTCTACTTCTTCTGATTCACCCTCCAGTCTTCACCTTCTCCTTTTCCTTCTTCTGCTTCTTCTGCTTCACCGTCCAGACTTCACCTTCTCCTTCTCTTTCTTCTGCTTCTTCTGATTCACCCTCCAGACTTCACCTTCTCCTTCTCCTTCTTCTGCTTCTTCTGATTCACCCTCCTGACTTCAACTTCTCCTTCTCCTTTTCTACTTCTTCTGATTCACCCTCCAGACTTCACCTTCTCCTTCTCCTTCTTCTACTTCTTCTGCTTCACCCTCCAGACTTCACCTTCTCCTTCTCCTTCTTCTACTTCTTGTGATTCACCCTCCAGACTTCACCTTCTCCTTCTCCTTCTTCTGCTTCTTCTGATTCACCCTCCAGACTTCACCTTCTCCTTCTCCTTATTCTGCTTCTTCTGATTCACCCTCCAGACTTCACCTTCTCCTTCTCCTTCTTCTGCTTCTTCTGATTCACCCTCCAGACTTCACCTTCTCCTTCTCCTTCTTCTGCTTCTTCTGATTCACCCTCCAGACTTCATCTTCTCCTTCTCCTTCTTCTACTTCTTCTGATTCACCCTCCAGACTTCATCTTCTCCTTCCCCTTCTTCTGCTTCTTCTGATTCACCTTCCAGACTTCACCTTCTCCTTCTCCTTCTTCTGCTTCTTCTGATTCACCCTCCAGACTTCACCTTCTCCTTCTATTTCTTCTGCTTCTTCTGATTCACCCTCCAGACTTCACCTTCTCCTTCTCCTTCTTCTACTTCTTCTGATTCACCCTCCAGACTTCACCTTCTCCTTCTCCTTCTTCTACTTCTTCTGATTCACCCTCCAGTCTTCACCTTCTCCTTCTCCTACTTCTGCATCTTCTGCTTCACCCTCCAGACTTCACCTTCTCCTTCTCTTTCTTCTGCTTCTTCTGATTCACCCTCCAGACTTCACCTTCTCCTTCTCCTTCTTCTGATTCTTCTGATTGACCCTCCAGACTTCACCTTCTCCTTCTCCTTCTTCTGCTTCTTCTGATTCACCCTCCTGACTTCACCTTCTCCTTCTCCTTCTTCTACTTCTTCTGTTTCACCCTCCTGACTTTACCTTCTCCTTCTCCTTCTTGTACTTCTTCTGCTTCACCCTCCAGACTTCACCATCTCCTTCTCCTTCTTCTACTTCTTCTGATTCACCCTCCATACTTCACCTTCTCCTTCTCTGTCTTCTGCTTCTTCTGATTCACCCTCCAGACTTCACCTTCTCCTTCTCCTTCTTCTGCTTCTTCTGATTCACCCTCCAGACTTCACCTCCTCCTTCTCCTTCTTCTAGTTCTTCTGATTCACCCTCCAGACTTCATCTTCTCCTTCTCCTTCTTCTGCTTCTTCTGATTCACCCTCCAGACTTCACCTTCTCCTTCTCCTTCTTCTGCTTCTTCTGATTCACCCTCCAGACTTCAACTTCTCCTTCTCCTTCTTCTACTTCTTCTGCTTCACCCTCCAGACTTCACCTTCTCCTTTTCCTTCTTCTACTTCTTCTGATTCACCCTCCAGACTTCACCTTCTCCATCTCCTTCTTCTGCTTCTTCTGATTCACCCTCCAGACTTCACCTTCTCCTTCTCCTTCTTCTGCTTCTTCTGATTCACCCTCCAGACTTCACCTTCTCCTTCTCCTTCTTCTGCTTCTTCTGATTTACCCTCCAGACCTCACCTTCTCCCTCTCCTTCTTCTACTTCTTCTGATTCACCCTCCAGACTTCATCTTCTCCTTCTCCTTCTTCTGCTTCTTCTGATTCACCCTCCAGTCTTCACCTTCTGCTTCTCCTTCTTCTGCTTCTTCTGATTCACCCTCCAGACTTCACCTTCTCCTTCTCCCTCTTCTGCTTCTTCTGATTCACCCTCCTGACTTCACCTTCTCCTTCTCCTTTTTCTGCTTCTTCTGATTCACCCTCCAGACTTCACCTTCTCCTTCTCCTTCTTCTGCTTCTTCTGATTCATCCTCCAGACTTCACCTTCTCCTTCTACTTCTTCTGCTTCTTCTGATTCACCCTCCAGACTTCACCTTCTCCTTCTCCTTCTTCTGCTTCTTCTGATTCACCCTCCAGACTTCACCTTCTCCTGCTCCTTCTTCTGCTTCTTCTGATTCACCCTCCAGACTTCACCTTCTACTTCTCCTTCTTCTGCTTCTTCTGATTCACCCTCCAGACTTCACCTTCTCCTTCTCCTTCTTCTACATCTTCTGATTCACCCTCCAGACTTCACCTTCTCCTTCTCCTTCTTCTGCTCTTCTGATTCACCCTCCAGACTTCACCTTCTCCTTCTCCTTCGTCTACTTCTTCTGATTCACCCTCCAGACTACACCTTCTTCTTCTCCTTCTTCTACTTCTTCTGATTCACCCTCCAGACTTCACCTTCACTTTCTCCTTCTTCTGCTTCTTCTGATTCATCCTGCAGACTTCACTTTCTCCTTCTCCTTCTTCTACTTCTTCTGATTCACCCTCCAGACTTCACCTTCTCCTTCCCCTTCTTCTACTTCTTCTGCTTCACCCTCCAGACATCACCTTCTCCTTCTCCTTCTTCTGCATCTTCTGCTGCGCCCTCCAGACTTCACCTTCTCCTTCTCCTTCATCTGCTTCTTCTGCTTCACCCTCCTGACTTCACCTTCTCCTTCACCTTCTTCTGCTTCTTCTGATTCACCCTCCAGACCTCATCTTCTCCTTCTCCTTCTTCTACTTCTTCTGATTCACCCTCCAGACTTCATCTTCTCCTTCTCCTTCTTCTGCTTCTTCTGATTCACCCTCCAGACTTCATCTTCTCCTTCTCCTTCTTCTGCTTCTTCTGATTCACCCTCCAGACTTCACCTTCTCCTTCTCCTTCTTCTACTTCTTCTGATTCACCCTGCAGACTTCACCTTCTCCTTCTCCTTCTACTGCTTCTTCTGCTTCACCCTCCAGACTTCACCTTCTCCTTCTCCTTCTTCTGCTTCTTCTGCTTCACCCTCCTGACATCACCTTCTCCTTCTCCTTCTTCTACTTCTTCTGATTCACCCTCCTGACTTCACCTTCTCCTCTCCTTCTTCTACTTCCTCTGCTTCACCCCCCTGACTTCACCTTCTCCTTCTCCTTCTTCTGCTTCTTCTGATTCACCCTCCTAACTTCACCTTCTCCTTCTCCTTCTTCTGCTTCTTCTGATTCACCCTCCTGACTTCACCTTCTCCTTCTCCTTCTTCTGCTTCTTTTGATTCACCCTCCAGACTTCACCTTCTCCTTCTCCTTCTTCTGCTTCTTCTGATTCACCCTCCAGACTTCACCTTCTCCTTCTCCTTCTTCTGCTTCTTCTGATTCACCCTCCAGACCTCACCTTCTCCTTCTCCTTCTTCCACTTCTTCTGATTCACCCTCCAGACTTCATCTTCTCCTTCTCCTTCTTCTGCTTCTTCTGATTCACCCTCCAGACTTCACCTTCTCCTTCTCCTTCTTTTGCTTCTTCTGATTCACCCTCCAGACTTCACCTTCTCCTTCTCCTTCTTCTACTTCTTCTGATTCAGCCTCCAGACCTCAGCTTCTCCTTTTCCTTCTTCTACTTCTTCTGATTCACCCTCCAGACTTCACCTTCTCCTTCTCCTTCTTCTACTTCTTCTGATTCACCCTCCAGACTTCACCTTCTCCTTCTCCTTCTTCTGCTTCTTCTGATTCACCCTCCAGACTTCACCTTCTCCTTCTCCTTGTTCTGCTTCTTCTGATTCACCCTCCAGACTTCACCTTCTCCTTCTCCTTCTTCTGCTTCTTCTGATTCACCCTCCAGACTTCACCTTCTCCTTCTCCTTCTTCTGCTTCTTCTGATTCACCCTCCAGACTTCATCTTCTCCTTCTCCTTCTTCTACTTCTTCTGATTCACCCTCCAGACTTCATCTTCTCCTTCTCCTTCTTCTGCTTCTTCTGATTCACCTTCCAGACTTCACCTTCTCCTTCTCCTTCTTCTGCTTCTTCTGATTCACCCTCCAGACTTCACCTTCTCCTTCTATTTCTTCTGCTTCTTCTGATTCACCCTCCAGACTTCACCTTCTCCTTCTCCTTCTTCTACTTCTTCTGATTCACCCTCCAGACTTCACCTTCTCCTTCTCCTTCTTCTACTTCTTCTGATTCACCCTCCAGTCTTCACCTTCTCCTTCTCCTACTTCTGCGTCTTCTGCTTCACCCTCCAGACTTCACCTTCTCCTTCTCTTTCTTCTGCTTCTTCTGATTCACCCTCCAGACTTCACCTTCTCCTTCTCCTTCTTCTGATTCTTCTGATTGACCCTCCAGACTTCACCTTCTCCTTCTCCTTCTTCTGCTTCTTCTGATTCACCCTCCTGACTTCACCTACTCCTTCTCCTTCTTCTACTTCTTCTGTTTCACCCTCCTGACTTTACCTTCTCCTTCTCCTTCTTGTACTTCTTCTGCTTCACCCTCCAGACTTCACCATCTCCTTCTCCTTCTTCTACTTCTTCTGATTCACCCTCCACACTTCACCTTCTCCTTCTCTGTCTTCTGCTTCTTCTGATTCACCCTCCAGACTTCACCTTCTCCTTCTCCTTATTCTGCTTCTTCTGATTCACCCTCCAGACTTCACCTTCTCCTTCTCCTTCTTCTGCTTCTTCTGATTCACCCTCCAGACTTCACCTTCTCCTTCTCCTTGTTCTGCTTCTTCTGATTCACCCTCCAGACTTCACCTCCTCCTTCTCCTTCTTCTACTTCTCCTGATTCACCCTCCAGACTTCATCTTCTCCTTCTCCTTCTTCTGCTTCTTCTGATTCACCCTCCAGACTTCACCTTCTCCTTCTACTTCTTCTGCTTCTTCTGATTCACCCTCCAGACTTCACCTTCTCCTTCTCCTTCTTCTACTTCTTCTGCTTCACCCTCCAGACTTCACCTTCTCCTTCTCCTTCTTCTACTTCTTCTGATTCACCCTCCAGACTTCACCTTCTCCTTCTCCTTCTTCTGCTTCTTCTGATTCACCTTCAGACTTCATCTTCTCCTTCTCCTTCTTCTGCTCCTTCTGATTCACCCTCCAGACTTCACCTTCTCCTTCTTCTTCTTCTGCCTCTTCTGATTCACCCTTCAGACTTCACCTTCTCCTTCTCCTTCTTCTGCTTCTTCTGATTTACCCTCCAGACCTCACCTTCTCCCTCTCCTTCTTCTACTTCTTCTGATTCACCCTCCAGACTTCATCTTCTTCTTCTCATTCTTCTGCTTCTTCTGATTCACCCTCCAGACTTCATCTTCTCCCTCTCCTTCTTCTTCTTCTTCTGATTCACCCTCCAGGCTTCACCTTCTCCTTCTCCTTCTTCTGCTTCTTCTGATTCACCCTCCAGACTTCACCTTCTCCTTCTCCTTCATCTACTTCTTCTGCTTCACCCTCCAGACTTCACCTTCTCCTTCTCCTTCTTCTACTTCTTCTGATTCACCCTCCAGACTTCACCTTCTCCTTCTCCTTCTTCTGCTTCTTCTGATTCACCTTCAGACTTCACCTTCTCCTTCTCCTTCTTCTACTTCTTCTGATTCACCCTCCAGACTTCACCTTCTCCTTCTGCTTCTTCTGCTTCTTCTGATTCACCCTCCAGACTTCACCTTCTCCTTCTACTTCTTCTGCTTCTTCTGATTCACCCTCCAGACTTCACCTTCTCCTTCTCCTTCTTCTGCTTCTTCTGATTCACCCTCCAGACTTCACCTTCTCCTTCTCCTTCTTCTGCTTCTTCTGATTCACCCTCCAGACTTCACCTTCTCCTTCTCCTTCTTCTGCTTCTTCTGATTCACCCTCCAGACTTCACCTTCTCCTTCTCCTTCTTCTACTTCTTCTGATTCACCCTCCAGTCTTCACCTTCTCCTTTTCCTTCTTCTGCTTCTTCTGATTCACCCTCCAGACTTCAACTTCTCCTTCTCCTTCTTCTGCTTCTTCTGATTCACCCTCCAGGCTTCACCTTCTCCTTCTCCTTCTTCTAATTCTTCTGATTCACCCTCCAGACTTCACCTTCTCCTTATACTTCTTCTGCTTCTTCTGATTCACCCTCCAGACTTCACCTTCTCCTTCTCCTTCTTCTGCTTCTTCTGATTCACCCTCCAGACTTCACCTTCTCCTTCTCCTTCTTCTGCTTCTCCTGATTCACCCTCCATACTTCACCTTCTCCTTCTCCTTCGTCTACCTCTTCTGATTCACCCTCCAGACTACACCTTCTCCTTCTCCTTCTTCTCCTTCTTCTGATTCACCCACCAGACTTCACCTTCTCCTTCTCCTTCTTCTACTTCTTCTGCTTCACCCCCCTGACTTCACCTTCTCCTTCTCCTTCTTCTGCTTCTTCTGATTCACCCTCCAAACTTCACCTTCTCCTTCTTCTTCTTCTGCTTCTTCTGATTCACCCTCCTGACTTCACCTTCTCCTTCTCCTTCTTCTGCTTCTTCTGATTCACCCTCCAGACTTCACCTTCTCCTTCTCCTTCTTCTGCTTCTTCTGATTCACCCTCCAGACTTCACCTTCTCCTTCTCCTTCTTCTGCTTCTGCTGACTCACCCTCCAGACCTCACCTTCTCCTTCTTCTGCTTCTTCTGATTCACCCTCCAGACTTCACCTTCTCCTTCTCCTTCTTCTGCTTCTTCTGGTTCACCCTCCAGACTTCACCTTCTACTTCTCCTTCTTCTACTTCTTCTGATTCACCCTCCAGACTTCACCTTCTCCTTCTCCTTCTTCTACTTCTTCTGATTCACCCTCCAGACTTCACCTTCTCCTTCTCCTTCTTCTGCTTCTTCTGCTTCACCCTCCAGACTTCACCTTCTCCTTCTCTTTCTTCTGCTTCTCCTGATTCACCCTCCAGACTTCACCTTCTCCTTCTCCTTCTTCTGATTCTTCTGATTCACCCTCCAGACTTCACCTTCTCCTTCTCCTTCTTCTGCTTCTTCTGATTCACCCTCCTGACTTCACCTTCTCCTTCTCCTTCTTCTACTTCTTCTGATTCACCCTCCTGACTTCACCTTCTCCTTCTCCTTCTTCTACTTCTTCTGCTTCACCCTCCAGACTTCACCATCTCCTTCTCCTTCTTCTACTTCTTCTGATTCACCCTCCATACTTCACCTTCTCCTTCTCCGTCTTCTGCTTCTTCTGATTCACCCTCCAGACTTCACCTTCTCCTTCTCCTTATTCTGCTTCTTCTGATTCACCCTCCAGACTTCACCTTCTCCTTCTCCTTCTTCTGCTTCTTCTGATTCACCCTCCAGACTTCACCTTCTCCTTCTCCTTCTTCTGCTTCTTCTGATTCACCCTCCAGACTTCACCTCCTTCTTCTCCTTCTTCTACTTCTTCTGATTCACCCTCCAGACTTCATCTTCTCCTTCTCCTTCTTCTGCTTCTTCTGATTCACCCTCCAGACTTCACCTTCTCCTTCTCCTTCTTCTGCTTCATCTGATTCACCCTCCAGACTTCACCTTCTCCTTCTCCTTCTTCTACTTCTTCTGCTTCACCCACCAGACTTCACCTTCTCCTTCTCCTTCTTCTACTTCTTCTGATTCACCCTCCAGACTTCACCTTCTCCTTCTCCTTCTTCTGCTTCTTCTGATTCACCCTCCAGACTTTACCTTCTCCTTCTCCTTCTTCTGCTTCTTCTGATTCACCCTCCAGACTTCACCTTCTCCTTCTCCTTCTTCTGCTTCTTCTGATTCACCCTCCAGACTTCACCTTCTCCTTCTCCTTCTTCTGCTTCTTCTGATTTACCCTCCAGACCTCTCCTTCTCCCTCTCCTTCTTCTACTTCTTCTGATTCAACCTCCAGACTTCATCTTCTCCTTCTCCTTCTTCTGCTTCTTCTGATTCACCCTCCAGACTTCATCTTCTCCTTCTCCTTCTTCTGCTTCTTCAGATTCACCCTCCAGACTTCGCCTTCTCCTTCTCCTTTTTTTCTTCTTCTGATTCACCCTCCAGACTTCACCTTCTCCTTCACCTTCTTCTCCTTCTTCTGATTCACCCTCCAGTCTTCATCTTCAATTCTCCTTCTTCTGCTGCTTCTGATTCACCCTCCAGACTTCACCTTCTCCTTCTCCCTCTTCTGCTTCTTCTGATTCACCCTCCTGACTTCAACTTCTCCTTCTCCTTCTTCTGCTTCTTCTGATTCACCCTCCAGACTTCACCTTCTCCTTCTCCTTCTTCTGCTTCTTCTGATTCACCCTCCAGACTTCATCTTCTCCTTCTACTTCTTCTGCTTCTTCTTATTCACCCTCCAGACTTCACCTTCTACTTCTCCTTCTTCTGCTTCTTCTGATTCACCCTCGAGTCTTCACCTTCTCCTTCTCCTTCTTCTGCTTCTTCTGATTCACCCTCCAGACTTCACCTTCTCTTTCTCCTTCTTCTGCTTCTTCTGATTCACCCTCCTGACTTCACCTTCTCCTTCTCCTTCTTCTGCTTCTTCTGATTCACCCTCCAGTCTTCACCTTCTCCTTCTCCTTCTTCTACTTCTTCTGATTCACCCTACAGACTTCACCTTCCCCTTCTACTTCTTCTGCTTCTTCTGATTCACCCTCCAGACTTCACCTTCTCCTTCTCCTTCTTCTACTTCTTCTGATTCACCCTCCAGAATTCACCTTCTCCTTCTCCTTCTTCTACTTCTTCTGATTCACCCTCCAGACTTCACCTTCTCCTTCTCCTTCTTCTGCTTCTGCTGATTCACCCTCCAGACTTCACCTTCTCCTTCTCCTTATTCTGCTTCTTCTGATTCACCCTCCAGACTTCACCTTCTCCTTCTCCTTCTTCTGCTTCTTCTGATTCACCCTTCAGACTTCAACTTCTCCTTCTCCTTCTTCGACTTCTTCTGATTCACCCTCCAGACTTCAACTTCTCCTTCTTCTACTTCTTCTGATTCACCCTCCTGTCTTCACCTTCTCCTTCTCCATCTTCTGCTTCTTCTGATTCACCCTCCAGACTTCACCTTCTCTTTCTCCTTCTTCTGCTTCTTCTGACTCACCCTCCTGACTTCACCTTCTCCTTCTCCTTCTTCTGCTTCTTCTGATTCACCCTCCAGACTTCACCTTCTCCTTCTCCTTCTTCTACTTCTTCTGATTCACCCTCCAGACTTCACCTTCCCCTTCTACTTCTTCTGCTTCTTCTGATTCACCCTCCAGACTTCACCTTCTCCTCCTCCTTCTTCTGCTTCTTCTGATTCACCCTCCAGACTTCACCTTCTCCTTCTCCTTCTTCTGCTTCTTCTGATTCACCCTCCAGACTTCACCTTCTCCTTCTCCTTCTTCTGCTTCTTCTGATTCACCCTCCAGACTTCACCTTCTCCTTCTCCTTCTTCTACTTCTTCTGATTCACCGTCCAGATTTCACATTCTCCTTCTCCTTCTTCTGCTTCCTCTGATTCACCCTCCAGACTTCACCTTTTCTCATTCTTCTTCTTCTTCTGCCTCACCCTCCTGACTTCACCTTCTCCTTCTCCTTTTTCTACTTCTTCTGCTTCACCCCTCTGACTTCACCTTCTCCTTCTCCTTCTTCTGCTTCTTCTGATTCACCCTCCTAACTTCACCTTCTCCTTCTCCTTCTTCTGCTTCTTCTGATTCACTCTCCTGACTTCACCTTCTCCTTCTCCTTCTTCTGCTTCTTCTGATTCACCCTCCAGACTTCATCTTCTCCTTCTCCTTCTTCTGCTTCTTCTGATTCACCCTCCAGACTTCACCTTCTCCTTCTCCTTCTTCTGCTTCTTCTGAATCACCCTCCAGACCTGACCTTCTCCTTCTCCTTCTTCTACTTCTTCTGATTCACCCTCCAGACTTCATCTTCTCCTTCTCCTTCTTCTGCTTCTTCTGATTCACCCTCCAGACTTCACCTTCTCCTTCTCCTTCTTCTGCTTCTTCTGATTCACCCTCCAGGCTTCACATTCTCCTTCTCCTTCTTCTGCTTCTTCTGATTCACCCTCCAGACTTCACCTTCTCCTTCTTCTTCTTCTACTTCTTCTGATTCACCCTCCAGACTTCATCTTCTCCTTCTCCTTCTTCTGCTTCTTCTGATTCACCCTCCAGACTTCACCTTCTCCTTCTCCTCCTTCTGCTTCTTCTGATTCACCCTCCAGACTTCACCTCCTTCTCCTTCTTCTCCTTCTTCTGATTCACCCTCCAGACTTCACCTTCTCCTTCTCCTTCTTCTACTTCTTCTGATTCACCCTCCAGACTTCACCTTCTCCTTCTCCTTCTTCTGCTTCTTCTGATTCACCCTCCAGACTTCACCTTCTCCTTCTTCTGCTTCTTCTGATTCACCCTCCAGACTTCACCTTCTCCTTCTCCTTCTTCTACTTCTTCAGATTCACCCTCCAGACTTCACCTTCTCCTTCTCCTTATTCTGCTTCTTCTGATTCACCCTCCAGACTTAACCTTCTCCTTCTCCTTCTTCTGCTTCTTCTGATTCACCCTCCAGATTTCACCTTCTCCTTCTCCTTGTTCTGCTTCTTCTGATTCACCCTCCAGACTTCACCTCCTCCTTCTCCTTCTTCTACTTCTTCTGATTCACCCTCCAGACTTCATCTTCTCCTTCTCCTTATTCTGCTTCTTCTGATTCACCCTCCAGACTTCACCTTCTCCTTCTCCTTCTTCTGCTTCTTCTGATTCACCCTCCAGACTTCAACTTCTCCTTCTCCTTCTTCTACTTCTTCTGCTTCACCCTCCAGACTTCACCTTCTCCTTCTCCTTCTTCTACTTCTTCTGATTCACCCTCCAGACTTCACCTTCTCCATCTCCTTCTTCTGCTTCTTCTGATTCACCCTCCAGACTTCACCTTCTCCTTCTCCTTCTTCTGCTTCTTCTGATTCACCCTCCAGACTTCACCTTCTCCTTCTCCTTCTTCTGCTTCTTCTGATTTACCCTCCAGACCTCACCTTCTCCCTCTCCTTCTTCTACTTCTTCTGATTCACCCTCCAGACTTCATCTTCTCCTTCTCCTTCTTCTGCTTCTTCTGATTCACCCTCCAGTCTTCACCTTCTCCTTCTCCTTCTTCTGCTTCTTCTGATTCACCCTCCAGACTTCACCTTCTCCTTCTCCCTCTTCTGCTTCTTCTGATTCACCCTCCTGACTTCACCTTCTCCTTCTCCTTTTTCTGCTTCTTCTGATTCACCCTCCAGACTTCACCTTCTCCTTCTCCTTCTTCTGCTTCTTCTGATTCACCCTCCAGACTTCACCTTCTCCTTCTACTTCTTCTGCTTCTTCTGGTCCACCCTCCAGACTTCACCTTCTCCTTCTCCTTCTTCTTCTTCTTCTGATTCACCCTCCAGACTTCACCTTCTCCTTCTTCTGCTTCTTCTGATTCACCCTCCAGACTTCACCTTCTACTTCTCCTTCTTCTGCTTCTTCTGATTCACCCTCCAGACTTCACCTTCTCCTTCTCCTTCTTCTACATCTTCTGATTCACCCTCCAGACTTCACCTTCTCCTTCTCCTTCTTCTGCTCTTCTGATTCACCCTCCAGACTTCACCTTCTCCTTCTCCTTCGTCTACTTCTTCTGATTCACCCTCCAGACTACACCTTCTCCTTCTCCTTCTTCTACTTCTTCTGATTCACCCTCCAGACTTCACCTTCACTTTCTCCTTCTTCTGCTTCTTCTGATTCACCCTGCAGACTTCACCTTCTCCTTCTCCTTCTTCTACTTCTTCTGATTCACCCTCCAGACTTCACCTTCTCCTTCCCCTTCTTCTACTTCTTCTGCTTCACCCTCCAAACATCACCTTCTCCTTCTCCTTCTTCTGCATCTTCTGCTGCGCCCTCCAGACTTCACCTTCTCCTTCTCCTTCATCTGCTTCTTCTGCTTCACCCTCCTGACTTCACCTTCTCCTTCACCTTCTTCTGCTTCTTCTGATTCACCCTCCAGACCTCATCTTCTCCTTCTCCTTCTTCTACTTCTTCTGATTCACCCTCCAGACTTCATCTTCTCCTTCTCCTTCTTCTGCTTCTTCTGATTCACCCTCCAGACTTCATCTTCTCCTTCTCCTTCTTCTGCTTCTTCTGATTCACCCTCCAGACTTCACCTTCTCCTTCTCCTTCTTCTACTTCTACTGATTCACCCTGCAGACTTCACCTTCTCCTTCTCCTTCTACTGCTTCTTCTGCTTCACCCTCCAGACTTCACCTTCTCCTTCTCCTTCTTCTGCTTCTTCTGCTTCACCCTCCTGACATCACCTTCTCCTTCTCCTTCTTCTACTTCTTCTGATTCACCCTCCTGACTTCACCTTCTCCTCTCCTTCTTCTACTTCCTCTGCTTCACCCCCCTGACTTCACCTTCTCCTTCTCCTTCTTCTGCTTCTTCTGATTCACCCTCCTAACTTCACCTTCTCCTTCTCCTTCTTCTGCTTCTTCTGATTCACCCTCCTGACTTCACCTTCTCCTTCTCCTTCTTCTGCTTCTTTTGATTCACCCTCCAGACTTCACCTTCTCCTTCTCCTTCTTCTGCTTCTTCTGATTCACCCTCCAGACTTCACCTTCTCCTTCTCCTTCTTCTGCTTCTTCTGATTCACCCTCCAGACCTCACCTTCTCCTTCTCCTTCTTCCACTTCTTCTGATTCACCCTCCAGACTTCATCTTCTCCTTCTCCTTCTTCTGCTTCTTCTGATTCACCCTCCAGACTTCACCTTCTCCTTCTCCTTCTTTTGCTTCTTCTGATTCACCCTCCAGACTTCACCTTCTCCTTCTCCTTCTTCTACTTCTTCTGATTCAGCCTCCAGACCTCAGCTTCTCCTTTTCCTTCTTCTACTTCTTCTGATTCACCCTCCAGACTTCACCTTCTCCTTCTCCTTCTTCTACTTCTTCTGATTCACCCTCCAGTCTTCACCTTCTCCTTTTCCTTCTTCTGCTTCTTCTGCTTCACCGTCCAGACTTCACCTTCTCCTTCTCTTTCTTCTGCTTCTTCTGATTCACCCTCCAGACTTCACCTTCTCCTTCTTCTGCTTCTTCTGATTCACCCTCCTGACTTCAACTTCTCCTTCTCCTTTTCTACTTCTTCTGATTCACCCTCCAGACTTCACCTTCTCCTTCTCCTTCTTCTACTTCTTCTGCTTCACCCTCCAGACTTCACCTTCTCCTTCTCCTTCTTCTACTTCTTCTGATTCACCCTCCAGACTTCACCTTCTCCTTCTCCTTCTTCTGCTTCTTCTGATTCACCCTCCAGACTTCACCTTCTCCTTCTCCTTCTTCTGCTTCTTCTGATTCACCCTCCAGACTTCACCTTCTCCTTCTCCTTCTTCTGCTTCTTCTGATTCACCCTCCAGACTTCACCTTCTCCTTCTCCTTCTTCTGCTTCTTCTGATTCACCCTCCAGACTTCATCTTCTCCTTCTCCTTCTTCTACTTCTTCTGATTCACCCTCCAGACTTCATCTTCTCCTTCTCCTTCTTCTGCTTCTTCTGATTCACCTTCCAGACTTCACCTTCTCCTTCTCCTTCTTCTGCTTCTTCTGATTCACCCTCCAGACTTCACCTTCTCCTTCTATTTCTTCTGCTTCTTCTGATTCACCCTCCAGACTTCACCTTCTCCTTCTCCTTCTTCTACTTCTTCTGATTCACCCTCCAGACTTCACCTTCTCCTTCTCCTTCTTCTACTTCTTCTGATTCACCCTCCAGTCTTCACCTTCTCCTTCTCCTACTTCTGCGTCTTCTGCTTCACCCTCCAGACTTCACCTTCTCCTTCTCTTTCTTCTGCTTCTTCTGATTAACCCTCCAGACTTCACCTTCTCCTTCTCCTTCTTCTGATTCTTCTGATTGACCCTCCAGACTTCACCTTCTCCTTCTCCTTCTTCTGCTTCTTCTGATTCACCCTCCTGACTTCACCTACTCCTTCTCCTTCTTCTACTTCTTCTGTTTCACCCTCCTGACTTTACCTTCTCCTTCTCCTTCTTGTACTTCTTCTGCTTCACCCTCCAGACTTCACCATCTCCTTCTCCTTCTTCTACTTCTTCTGATTCACCCTCCATACTTCACCTTCTCCTTCTCTGTCTTCTGCTTCTTCTGATTCACCCTCCAGACTTCACCTTCTCCTTCTCCTTATTCTGCTTCTTCTGATTCACCCTCCAGACTTCACCTTCTCCTTCTCCTTCTTCTGCTTCTTCTGATTCACCCTCCAGACTTCACCTTCTCCTTCTCCTTGTTCTGCTTCTTCTGATTCACCCTCCAGACTTCACCTCCTCCTTCTCCTTCTTCTACTTCTTCTGATTCACCCTCCAGACTTCATCTTCTCCTTCTCCTTCTTCTGCTTCTTCTGATTCACCCTCCAGACTTCACCTTCTCCTTCTCCTTCTTCTGCTTCTTCTGATTCACCCTCCAGACTTCACCTTCTCCTTCTCCTTCTTCTACTTCTTCTGCTTCACCCTCCAGACTTCACCTTCTCCTTCTCCTTCTTCTACTTCTTCTGATTCACCCTCCAGACTTCACCTTCTCCTTCTCCTTCTTCTGCTTCTTCTGATTCACCTTCAGACTTCATCTTCTCCTTCTCCTTCTTCTGCTCCTTCTGATTCACCCTCCAGACTTCACCTTCTCCTTCTTCTTCTTCTGCCTCTTCTGATTCACCCTTCAGACTTCACCTTCTCCTTCTCCTTCTTCTGCTTCTTCTGATTTACCCTCCAGACCTCACCTTCTCCCTCTCCTTCTTCTACTTCTTCTGATTCACCCTCCAGACTTCATCTTCTTCTTCTCATTCTTCTGCTTCTTCTGATTCACCCTCCAGACTTCATCTTCTCCCTCTCCTTCTTCTGCTTCTTCTGATTCACCCTCCAGACTTCGCCTTCTCCTTCTCCTTTTTTTCTTCTTCTGATTCACCCTCCAGGCTTCACCTTCTCCTTCTCCTTCTTCTGCTTCTTCTGATTCACCCTCCAGACTTCACCTTCTCCTTCTCCTTCATCTACTTCTTCTGCTTCACCCTCCAGACTTCACCTTCTCCTTCTCCTTCTTCTACTTCTTCTGATTCACCCTCCAGACTTCACCTTCTCCTTCTCCTTCTTCTGCTTCTTCTGATTCACCTTCAGACTTCACCTTCTCCTTCTCCTTCTTCTACTTCTTCTGATTCACCCTCCAGACTTCACCTTCTCCTTCTGCTTCTTCTGCTTCTTCTGATTCACCCTCCAGACTTCACCTTCTCCTTCTACTTCTTCTGCTTCTTCTGATTCACCCTCCAGACTTCACCTTCTCCTTCTCCTTCTTCTGCTTCTTCTGATTCACCCTCCAGACTTCACCTTCTCCTTCTCCTTCTTCTGCTTCTTCTGATTCACCCTCCAGACTTCACCTTCTCCTTCTCCTTCTTCTGCTTCTTCTGATTCACCCTCCAGACTTCACCTTCTCCTTCTCCTTCTTCTACTTCTTCTGATTCACCCTCCAGTCTTCACCTTCTCCTTCTCCTTCTTCTGCTTCTTCTGATTCACCCTCCAGACTTCAACTTCTCCTTCTCCTTCTTCTGCTTCTTCTGATTCACCCTCCAGGCTTCACCTTCTCCTTCTATTTCTTCTGCTTCTTCTGATTCACCCTCCAGACTTCACCTTCTCCTTCTCCTTCTTCTACTTCTTCTGATTCACCCTCCAGACTTCACCTTCTCCTTCTCCTTCTTCTACTTCTTCTGATTCACCCTCCAGTCTTCACCTTCTCCTTCTCCTACTTCTGCGTCTTCTGCTTCACCCTCCAGACTTCACCTTCTCCTTCTCTTTCTTCTGCTTCTTCTGATTCACCCTCCAGACTTCACCTTCTCCTTCTCCTTCTTCTGATTCTTCTGATTGACCCTCCAGACTTCACCTTCTCCTTCTCCTTCTTCTGCTTCTTCTGATTCACCCTCCTGACTTCACCTACTCCTTCTCCTTCTTCTACTTCTTCTGTTTCACCCTCCTGACTTTACCTTCTCCTTCTCCTTCTTGTACTTCTTCTGCTTCACCCTCCAGACTTCACCATCTCCTTCTCCTTCTTCTACTTCTTCTGATTCACCCTCCATACTTCACCTTCTCCTTCTCTGTCTTCTGCTTCTTCTGATTCACCCTCCAGACTTCACCTTCTCCTTCTCCTTGTTCTGCTTCTTCTGATTCACCCTCCAGACTTCACCTCCTCCTTCTCCTTCTTCTACTTCTTCTGATTCACCCTCCAGACTTCATCTTCTCCTTCTCCTTCTTCTGCTTCTTCTGATTCACCCTCCAGACTTCACCTTCTCCTTCTCCTTCTTCTGCTTCTTCTGATTCACCCTCCAGACTTCACCTTCTCCTTCTCCTTCTTCTACTTCTTCTGCTTCACCCTCCAGACTTCACCTTCTCCTTCTCCTTCTTCTACTTCTTCTGATTCACCCTCCAGACTTCACCTTCTCCTTCTCCTTCTTCTGCTTCTTCTGATTCACCTTCAGACTTCATCTTCTCCTTCTCCTTCTTCTGCTCCTTCTGATTCACCCTCCAGACTTCACCTTCTCCTTCTTCTTCTTCTGCCTCTTCTGATTCACCCTTCAGACTTCACCTTCTCCTTCTCCTTCTTCTGCTTCTTCTGATTTACCCTCCAGACCTCACCTTCTCCCTCTCCTTCTTCTACTTCTTCTGATTCACCCTCCAGACTTCATCTTCTTCTTCTCATTCTTCTGCTTCTTCTGATTCACCCTCCAGACTTCATCTTCTCCCTCTCCTTCTTCTGCTTCTTCTGATTCACCCTCCAGACTTCGCCTTCTCCTTCTCCTTTTTTTCTTCTTCTGATTCACCCTCCAGGCTTCACCTTCTCCTTCTCCTTCTTCTGCTTCTTCTGATTCACCCTCCAGACTTCACCTTCTCCTTCTCCTTCATCTACTTCTTCTGCTTCACCCTCCAGACTTCACCTTCTCCTTCTCCTTCTTCTACTTCTTCTGATTCACCCTCCAGACTTCACCTTCTCCTTCTCCTTCTTCTGCTTCTTCTGATTCACCTTCAGACTTCACCTTCTCCTTCTCCTTCTTCTACTTCTTCTGATTCACCCTCCAGACTTCACCTTCTCCTTCTGCTTCTTCTGCTTCTTCTGATTCACCCTCCAGACTTCACCTTCTCCTTCTACTTCTTCTGCTTCTTCTGATTCACCCTCCAGACTTCACCTTCTCCTTCTCCTTCTTCTGCTTCTTCTGATTCACCCTCCAGACTTCACCTTCTCCTTCTCCTTCTTCTGCTTCTTCTGATTCACCCTCCAGACTTCACCTTCTCCTTCTCCTTCTTCTGCTTCTTCTGATTCACCCTCCAGACTTCACCTTCTCCTTCTCCTTCTTCTACTTCTTCTGATTCACCCTCCAGGCTTCACCTTCTCCTTCTCCTTCTTCTGCTTCTTCTGATTCACCCTCCAGACTTCAACTTCTCCTTCTCCTTCTTCTGCTTCTTCTGATTCACCCTCCAGGCTTCACCTTCTCCTTCTCCTTCTTCTAATTCTTCTGATTCACCCTCCAGACTTCACCTTCTCCTTATACTTCTTCTGCTTCTTCTGATTCACCCTCCAGACTTCACCTTCTCCTTCTCCTTCTTCTGCTTCTTCTGATTCACCCTCCAGACTTCACCTTCTCCTTCTCCTTCTTCTGCTTCTCCTGATTCACCCTCCATACTTCACCTTCTCCTTCTCCTTCGTCTACCTCTTCTGATTCACCCTCCAGACTACACCTTCTCCTTCTCCTTCTTCTCCTTCTTCTGATTCACCCACCAGACTTCACCTTCTCCTTCTCCTTCTTCTACTTCTTCTGCTTCACCCCCCTGACTTCACCTTCTCCTTCTCCTTCTTCTGCTTCTTCTGATTCACCCTCCAAACTTCACCTTCTCCTTCTTCTTCTTCTGCTTCTTCTGATTCACCCTCCTGACTTCACCTTCTCCTTCTCCTTCTTCTGCTTCTTCTGATTCACCCTCCAGACTTCACCTTCTCCTTCTCCTTCTTCTGCTTCTTCTGATTCACCCTCCAGACTTCACCTTCTCCTTCTCCTTCTTCTGCTTCTGCTGACTCACCCTCCAGACCTCACCTTCTCCTTCTTCTGCTTCTTCTGATTCACCCTCCAGACTTCACCTTCTCCTTCTCCTTCTTCTGCTTCTTCTGGTTCACCCTCCAGACTTCACCTTCTCCTTCTCCTTCTTCTACTTCTTCTGATTCACCCTCCAGACTTCACCTTCTCCTTCTCCTTCTTCTACTTCTTCTGATTCACCCTCCAGACTTCACCTTCTCCTTCTCCTTCTTCTGCTTCTTCTGCTTCACCCTCCAGACTTCACCTTCTCCTTCTCTTTCTTCTGCTTCTCCTGATTCACCCTCCAGACTTCACCTTCTCCTTCTCCTTCTTCTGATTCTTCTGATTCACCCTCCAGACTTCACCTTCTCCTTCTCCTTCTTCTGCTTCTTCTGATTCACCCTCCTGACTTCACCTTCTCCTTCTCCTTCTTCTACTTCTTCTGATTCACCCTCCTGACTTCACCTTCTTCTTCTCCTTCTTCTACTTCTTCTGCTTCACCCTCCAGACTTCACCATCTCCTTCTCCTTCTTCTACTTCTTCTGATTCACCCTCCATACTTCACCTTCTCCTTCTCCGTCTTCTGCTTCTTCTGATTCACCCTCCAGACTTCACCTTCTCCTTCTCCTTATTCTGCTTCTTCTGATTCACCCTCCAGACTTCACCTTCTCCTTCTCCTTCTTCTGCTTCTTCTGATTCACCCTCCAGACTTCACCTTCTCCTTCTCCTTCTTCTGCTTCTTCTGATTCACCCTCCAGACTTCACCTCCTTCTTCTCCTTCTTCTACTTCTTCTGATTCACCCTCCAGACTTCATCTTCTCCTTCTCCTTCTTCTGCTTCTTCTGATTCACCCTCCAGACTTCACCTTCTCCTTCTCCTTCTTCTGCTTCATCTGATTCACCCTCCAGACTTCACCTTCTCCTTCTCCTTCTTCTACTTCTTCTGCTTCACCCACCAGACTTCACCTTCTCCTTCTCCTTCTTCTACTTCTTCTGATTCACCCTCCAGACTTCACCTTCTCCTTCTCCTTCTTCTGCTTCTTCTGATTCACCCTCCAGACTTCACCTTCTCCTTCTCCTTCTTCTGCTTCTTCTGATTCACCCTCCAGACTTCACCTTCTCCTTCTCCTTCTTCTGCTTCTTCTGATTCACCCTCCAGACTTCGCCTTCTCCTTCTCCTTCTTCTGCTTCTTCTGATTTACCCTCCAGACCTCTCCTTCTCCCTCTCCTTCTTCTACTTCTTCTGATTCAACCTCCAGACTTCATCTTCTCCTTCTCCTTCTTCTGCTTCTTCTGATTCACCCTCCAGACTTCATCTTCTCCTTCTCCTTCTTCTGCTTCTTCAGATTCACCCTCCAGACTTCGCCTTCTCCTTCTCCTTTTTTTCTTCTTCTGATTCACCCTCCAGACTTCACCTTCTCCTTCACCTTCTTCTCCTTCTTCTGATTCACCCTCCAGTCTTCATCTTCAATTCTCCTTCTTCTGCTGCTTCTGATTCACCCTCCAGACTTCACCTTCTCCTTCTCCCTCTTCTGCTTCTTCTGATTCACCCTCCTGACTTCAACTTCTCCTTCTCCTTCTTCTGCTTCTTCTGATTCACCCTCCAGACTTCACCTTCTCCTTCTCCTTCTTCTGCTTCTTCTGATTCACCCTCCAGACTTCATCTTCTCCTTCTCCTTATTCTGCTTCTTCTGATTCACCCTCCAGACTTCACCTTCTCCTTCTACTTCTTCTGCTTCTTCTTATTCACCCTCCAGACTTCACCTTCTACTTCTCCTTCTTCTGCTTCTTCTGATTCACCCTCGAGACTTCACCTTCTCCTTCTCCTTCTTCTGCTTCTTCTGATTCACCCTCCAGACTTCACCTTCTCCTTCTCCTTCTTCTGCTTCTTCTGATTCACCCTCCAGACTTCACCTTCTCCTTCTCCTTCTTCTGCATCTTCTGATTCACCCTCCAGACTTCACCTTCTCCTTCTCCTTCTTCTGCTTCTTCTGATTCACCCTCCAGACTTCACCTTCTCCTTCTCCTTCGTCTACCTCTTCTGATTCACCCTCCAGACTACACCTTCTCCTTCTCATTCTTCTACTTCTTCTGATTCACCCTCCAGACTTCACCTTCTCCTTCTCCTTCTTCTGCTTCTTCTGATTCACCCTGCAGACTTCACCTTCTCCTTCTCCTTCTTCTGCTTCTTCTGATTCACCCTCCAGACTTCATCTTCTCCTTCTCCTTATTCTGCTTCTTCTGATTCACCCTCCAGACTTCACCTTCTCCTTCTACTTCTTCTGCTTCTTCTTATTCACCCTCCAGACTTCACCTTCTACTTCTCCTTCTTCTGCTTCTTCTGATTCACCCTCCAGACTTCACCTTCTCCTTCTCCTTCTTCTGCTTCTTCTGATTCACCCTCCAGACTTCACCTTCTACTTCTCCTTCTTCTGCTTCTTCTGATTCACCCTCCAGACTTCACCTTCTCCTTCTCCTTCTTCTGCATCTTCTGATTCACCCTCCAGACTTCACCTTCTCCTTCTCCTTCTTCTGCTTCTTCTGATTCACCCTCCAGACTTCACCTTCTCCTTCTCCTTCGTCTACCTCTTCTGATTCACCCTCCAGACTACACCTTCTCCTTCTCCTTCTTCTACTTCTTCTGATTCACCCTCCAGACTTCACCTTCTCCTTCTCCTTCTTCTGCTTCTTCTGATTCACCCTGCAGACTTCACCTTCTCCTTCTCCTTCTTCTACTTCTTCTGATTCACCCTCCAGACTTCACCTTCTCCTTCTCCTTCTTCTACTTCTTCTGCTTCACCCTCCAGATTTCACCTTCTCCTTCTCCTTCTTCTGCATCTTCTGCTGCGCCCTCCAGACTTCACCTTCTCCTTCTCCTTCTTCTGCTTCTTCTGCTTCACCCTCCTGACTTCACCTTCTCCTTCTCCTTCTTCTGCTTCTTCTGATTCACCCTCCAGACCTCACCTTCTCCTTCTCCTTCTTCTACTTCTTCTGGTTCACCCTCCAGACTTCATCTTCTCCTTCTCCTTCTTCTGCTTCTTCTGATTCACCCTCCAGACTTCACCTTCCCCTTCTACTTCTTCTGCTTCTTCTGATTCACCCTCCAGACTTCACCTTCTCCTCCTCCTTCTTCTGCTTCTTCTGATTCACCCTCCAGACTTCACCTTCTCCTTCTCCTTCTTCTGCTTCTTCTGATTCACCCTCCAGACTTCACCTTCTCCTTCTCCTTCTTCTGCTTCTTCTGATTCACCCTCCAGACTTCACCTTCTCCTTCTCCTTCTTCTACTTCTTCTGATTCACCGTCCAGATTTCACCTTCTCCTTCTCCTTCTTCTGCTTCCTCTGATTCACCCTCCAGACTTCACCTTCTCCTTCTCATTCTTCTTCTTCTTCTGCCTCACCCTCCTGACTTCACCTTCTCCTTCTCCTTTTTCTACTTCTTCTGCTTCACCCCCCTGACTTCACCTTCTCCTTCTCCTTCTTCTGCTTCTTCTGATTCACCCTCCTAACTTCACCTTCTCCTTCTCCTTCTTCTGCTTCTTCTGATTCACTCTCCTGACTTCACCTTCTCCTTCTCCTTCTTCTGCTTCTTCTGATTCACCCTCCAGACTTCACCTTCTCCTTCTCCTTCTTCTGCTTCTTCTGATTCACCCTCCAGACTTCACCTTCTCCTTCTCCTTCTTCTGCTTCTTCTGAATCACCCTCCAGACCTGACCTTCTCCTTCTCCTTCTTCTACTTCTTCTGATTCACCCTCCAGACTTCATCTTCTCCTTCTCCTTCTTCTGCTTCTTCTGATTCACCCTCCAGACTTCACCTTCTCCTTCTCCTTCTTCTGCTTCTTCTGATTCACCCTCCAGACTTCATCTTCTCCTTCTCCTTCTTCCACTTCTTCTGATTCACCCTCCAGACTTCATCTTCTCCTTCTCCTTCTTCTGCTTCTTCTGATTCACCCTCCAGACTTCACCTTCTCCTTCTCCTTCTTCTACTTCTTCTGATTCACCCTCCAGACTTCACCTTCTCCTTCTCCTTCTTCTGCTTCTTCTGATTCACCCTCCAGACTTCACCTTCTCCTTCTTCTGCTTCTTCTGATTCACCCTCCAGACTTCACCTTCTCCTTCTCCTTCTTCTACTTCTTCTGATTCAACCTCCAGACTTCACCTTCTCCTTCTCCTTATTCTGCTTCTTCTGATTCACCCTCCAGACTTAACCTTCTCCTTCTCCTTCTTCTGCTTCTTCTGATTCACCCTCCAGACTTCACCTTCTCCTTCTCCTTGTTCTGCTTCTTCTGATTCACCCTCCAGACTTCACCTCCTCCTTCTCCTTCTTCTAATTCTTCTGATTCACCCTCCAGACTTCATCTTCTCCTTCTCCTTCTTCTGCTTCTTCTGATTCACCCTCCAGACTTCACCTTCTCCTTCTCCTTCTTCTGCTTCTTCTGATTCACCCTCCAGACTTCAACTTCTCCTTCTCCTTCTTCTACTTCTTCTGCTTCACCCTCCAGACTTCACCTTCTCCTTCTCCTTCTTCTACTTCTTCTGATTCACCCTCGAGACTTCACCTTCTCCATCTCCTTCTTCTGCTTCTTCTGATTCACCCTCCAGACTTCACCTTCTCCTTCTCCTTCTTCTGCTTCTTCTGATTCACCCTCCAGACTTCACCTTCTCCTTCTCCTTCTTCTGCTTCTTCTGATTCACCCTTCAGACTTCACCTTCTCCTTCTCCTTCTTCTGCTTCTTCTGATTTACCCTCCAGACCTCACCTTCTCCCTCTCCTTCTTCTACTTCTTCTGATTCACCCTCCAGACTTCATCTTCTCCTTCTCCTTCTTCTGCTTCTTCTGATTCACCCTCCAGACTTCATCTTCTCCTTCTCCTTCTTCTGCTTCTTCTGATTCACCCTCCAGACTTCGCCTTCTTCTTCTCCTTTTTTTCTTCTTCTGATTCACCCTCCAGACTTCACCTTCTCCTTCTCCTTCTTCTCCTTCTTCTGATTCACCCTCCAGTCTTCACCTTCTCCTTCTCCTTCTTCTGCTTCTTCTGATTCACCCTCCAGACTTCACCTTCTCCTTCTCCCTCTTCTGCTTCTTCTGGTTCACCCTCCTGACTTCACCTTCTCCTTCTCCTTTTTCTGCTTCTTCTGATTCACCCTCCAGACTTCACCTTCTCCTTCTCCTTCTTCTGCTTCTTCTGATTCACCCTCCAGACTTCACCTTCTCCTTCTACTTCTTCTGCTTCTTCTGATTCACCCTCCAGACTTCACCTTCTCCTTCTCCTTCTTCTGCTTCTTCTGATTCACCCTCCAGACTTCACCTTCTCCTTCTCCTTCTTCTGCTTCTTCTGATTCACCCTCCAGACTTCACCTTCTCCTTCTCCTTCTTCTGCTTCTTCTGATTCACCCTCCAGACTTCACCTTCTCCTTCTCCTTCTTCTACATCTTCTGATTCACCCTCCAGACTTCACCTTCTCCTTCTCCTTCTTCTGCTCTTCTGATTCACCCTCCAGACTTCACCTTCTCCTTCTCCTTCGTCTACTTCTTCTGATTCACCCTCCAGACTACACCTTCTCCTTCTCCTTCTTCTACTTCTTCTGATTCACCCTCCAGACTTCACCTTCACTTTCACCTTCTTCTGCTTCTTCTGATTCACCCTGCAGACTTCACCTTCTCCTTCTCCTTATTCTGCTTCTTCTGATTCACGCTCCAGACTTCACCTTCTCCTTCTCCTTCTTCTGCTTCTTCTGATTCACCCTCCAGACTTCACCTTCTCCTTCTCCTTCTTCTGCTTCTTCTGATTCACCCTCCAGACTTCATCTTCTCCTTCTCCTTCTTCTACTTCTTCTGATTCACCCTCCAGACTTCATCTTCTCCTTCTCCTTCTTCTGCTTCTTCTGATTCACCTTCCAGACTTCACCTTCTCCTTCTCCTTCTTCTGCTTCTTCTGATTCACCCTCCAGACTTCACCTTCTCCTTCTCTTTCTTCTGCTTCTTCTGATTCACCCTCCAGACTTCACCTTCTCCTTCTCCTTCTTCTACTTCTTCTGATTCACCCTCCAGACTTCACCTTCTCCTTCTCCTTCTTCTACTTCTTCTGATTCACCCTCCAGTCTTCACCTTCTCCTTCTCCTACTTCTGCGTCTTCTGCTTCACCCTCCAGACTTCACCTTCTCCTTCTCTTTCTTCTGCTTCTTCTGATTCACCCTCCAGACTTCACCTTCTCCTTCTCCTTCTTCTGATTCTTCTGATTGACCCTCCAGACTTCACCTTCTCCTTCTCCTTCTTCTGCTTCTTCTGATTCACCCTCCTGACTTCACCTTCTCCTTCTCCTTCTTCTACTTCTTCTGTTTCACCCTCCTGACTTTTCCTTCTCCTTCTCCTTCTTGTACTTCTTCTGCTTCACCCTCCAGACTTCACCATCTCCTTCTCCTTCTACTACTTCTTCTGATTCACCCTCCATACTTCACCTTCTCCTTCTCCATCTTCTGCTTCTTCTGATTCACCCTCCAGACTTCACCTTCTCCTTCTCCTTATTCTGCTTCTTCTGATTCACCCTCCAGACTTCACCTCCTCCTTCTCCTTCTTCTACTTCTTCTGATTCACCCTCCAGACTTCATCTTCTCCTTCTCCTTCTTCTGCTTCTTCTGATTCACCCTCCAGACTTCACCTTCTTCTTCTCCTTCTTCTGCTTCTTCTGATTCACCCTCCAGACTTCACCTTCTCCTTCTCCTTCTTCTACTTCTTCTGCTTCACCCTCCAGACTTCACCTTCTCCTTCTCCTTCTTCTACTTCTTCTGATTCACCCTCCAGACTTCACCTTCTCCTTCTCCTTCTTCTGCTTCTTCTGATTCACCTTCAGACTTCACCTTCTCCTTCTCCTTCTTCTGCTCCTTCTGATTCACCCTCCAGACTTCACCTTCTCCTTCTCCTTCTTCTGCCTCTTCTGATTCACCCTTCAGACTTCACCTTCTCCTTCTCCTTCTTCTGCTTCTTCTGATTTACCCTCCAGACCTCACCTTCTCCCTCTCCTTCTTCTACTTCTTCTGATTCACCCTCCAGACTTCATCTTCTCCTTTTCATTCTTCTGCTTCTTCTGATTCACCCTCCAGACTTCATCTTCTCCCTCTCCTTCTTCTGCTTCTTCTGATTCACCCTCCAGACTTCGCCTTCTCCTTCTCCTTTTTTTCTTCTTCTGATTCACCCTCCAGACTTCACCTTCTCCTTCTACTTCTTCTCCTTCTTCTGATTCACCCTCCAGTCTTCACCTTCTCCTTCTCCTTCTTCTGCTTCTTCTGTTTCACCCTCCAGACTTCACCTTCTCCTTCTCCCTCTTCTGCTTCTTCTGATTCACCCTCCTGACTTCACCTTCTCCTTCTCCTTCTTCTGCTTCTTCTGATTCACCCTCCAGACTTCACCTTCTCCTTCTCCTTCTTCTGCTTCTTCTGATTCACCCTCCAGACATCACCTTCTCCTTCTGCTTCTTCTGCTTCTTCTGATTCACCCTCCAGACTTCACCTTCTCCTTCTACTTCTTCTGCTTCTTCTGATTCACCCTCCAGACTTCACCTTCTCCTTCTCCTTCTTCTGCTTCTTCTGATTCACCCTCCAGACTTCACCTTCTCCTTCTCCTTCTTCTGCTTCTTCTGATTCACCCTCCAGACTTCACCTTCTCCTTCTCCTTCTTCTGCTTCTTCTGATTCACCCTCCAGACTTCACCTTCTCCTTCTCCTTCTTCTACTTCTTCTGATTCACCCTCCAGTCTTCACCTTCTCCTTCTCCTTCTTCTGCTTCTTCTGATTCACCCTCCAGACTTCACCTTCTCCTTCTCCTTCTTCTGCTTCTTCTGATTCACCCTCCAGGCTTCACCTTCTCCTTCTCCTTCTTCTGCTTCTTCTGATTCACCCTCCAGACTTCACCTTCTCCTTCTCCTTCTTCTGCTTCTTCTGATTCACCCTCCTGACTTCACCTTCTCCTTCTCCTTCTTCTACTTCTTCTGATTCACCCTCCTGACTTCACCTTCTCCTTCTCCTTCTTCTACTTCTTCTGCTTCACCCTCCAGACTTCACCATCTCCTTCTCCTTCTTCTACTTCTTCTGATTCACCCTCCATACTTCACCTTCTCCTTCTCCGTCTTCTGCTTCTTCTGATTCACCCTCCAGACTTCACCTTCTCCTTCTCCTTATTCTGCTTCTTCTGATTCACCCTCCAGACTTCACCTTCTCCTTCTCCTTCTTCTGCTTCTTCTGATTCACCCTCCAGACTTCACCTTCTCCTTCTCCTTCTTCTGCTTCTTCTGATTCACCCTCCAGACTTCACCTCCTTCTTCTCCTTCTTCTACTTCTTCTGATTCACCCTCCAGACTTCATCTTCTCCTTCTCCTTCTTCTGCTTCTTCTGATTCACCCTCCAGACTTCACCTTCTCCTTCTCCTTCTTCTGCTTCATCTGGTTCACCCTCCAGACTTCACCTTCTCCTTCTCCTTCTTCTACTTCTTCTGCTTCACCCACCAGACTTCACCTTCTCCTTCTCCTTCTTCTACTTCTTCTGATTCACCCTCCAGACTTCACCTTCTCCTTCTCCTTCTTCTGCTTCTTCTGATTCACCCTCCAGACTTCACCTTCTCCTTCTCCTTCTTCTGCTTCTTCTGATTCACCCTCCAGACTTCACCTTCTCCTTCTCCTTCTTCTGCTTCTTCTGATTCACCCTCCAGACTTCACCTTCTCCTTCTCCTTCTTCTGCTTCTTCTGATTTACCCTCCAGACCTCTCCTTCTCCCTCCCCTTCTTCTACTTCTTCTGATTCAACCTCCAGACTTCATCTTCTCCTTCTCCTTCTTCTGCTTCTTCTGATTCACCCTCCAGACTTCATCTTCTCCTTCTCCTTCTTCTGCTTCTTCAGATTCACCCTCCAGACTTCGCCTTCTCCTTCTCCTTTTTTTCTTCTTCTGATTCACCCTCCAGACTTCACCTTCTCCTTCTCCCTCTTCTGCTTCTTCTGATTCACCCTCCTGACTTCAACTTCTCCTTCTCCTTCTTCTGCTTCTTCTGATTCACCCTCCAGACTTCACCTTCTACTTCTCCTTCTTCTGCTTCTTCTGATTCACCCTCCAGACTTCACCTTCTCCTTCTCCTTCTTCTGCTTCTTCTGATTCACCCTCCAGACTTCACCTTCTCCTTCTCCTTCTTCTGCTTCTTCTGATTCACCCTCCAGACTTCACCTTCTCCTTCTCCTTCTTCTGCATCTTCTGATTCACCCTCCAGACTTCACCTTCTCCTTCTCCTTCTTCTGCTTCTTCTGATTCACCCTCCAGACTTCACCTTCTCCTTCTCCTTCGTCTACCTCTTCTGATTCACCCTTCAGACTACACCTTCTCCTTCTCCTTCTTCTACTTCTTCTGATTCACCCTCCAGACTTCACCTTCTCCTTCTCCTTCTTCTGCTTCTTCTGATTCACCCTGCAGACTTCACCTTCTCCTTCTCCTTCTTCTACTTCTTCTGATTCACCCTCCAGACTTCACCTTCTCCTTCTCCTTCTTCTACTTCTTCTGCTTCACCCTCCAGACTTCACCTTCTCCTTCTCCTTCTTCTGCATCTTCTGCTGCGCCCTCCAGGCTTCACCTTCTCCTTCTCCTTCTTCTGCTTCTTCTGCTTCACCCTCCTGACTTCACCTTCTCCTTCTCCTTCTTCTGCTTCTTCTGATTCACCCTCCAGACCTCACCTTCTCCTTCTCCTTATTCTACTTCTTCTGGTTCACCCTCCAGACTTCATCTTCTCCTTCTCCTTCTTCTGCTTCTTCTGATTCACCCTCCAGACTTCACCTTCTCCTTCTCCTTCTTCTGCTTCTTCTGATTCACCCTCCAGACTTCACCTTCTCCTTCTCCTTCTTCTACTTCTTCTGATTCTCCCTCCAGACTTCACCTTCTCCTTCTCCTTCTTCTGCTTCTTCTGCTTCGCCCTCCAGACTTCACCTTCTCCTTCTCCTTCTTCTGCTTCTTCTGCTTCACCCTCCAGACTTCACCTTCTCCTTCTCCTTCTTCTGCTTCTTCTGCTTCACCCTCCTGACTTCACCTTCTCCTTCTCCTTCTTCTACTTCTTCTGATTCACCCTCCAGACTTCACCTTCTCCTTCTCCATCTTCTGCTTCTTCTGCTTCACCCTCCAGACTTCACCTTCTCCTTCTCCTTCTTCTGCTTCTTCTGCTGCGCCCTCCAGACTTCACCTTCTCCTTTTCCTTCTTCTGCTTCTTCTGCTTCACCCTCCTGACTTCACCTTCTCCTTCTCCTTCTTCTACTTCTTCTGCTTCACCCCCCTGACTTCACCTTCTCCTTCTCCTTCTTCTGCTTCTTCTGATTCACCCTCCTAACTTCACCTTCTCCTTCTCCTTCTTCTGCTTCTTCTGATTCACCCTCCTGACTTCACCTTCTCCTTCTCCTTCTTCTGCTTCTTCTGATTAACCCTCCAGACTTCACCTTCTCCTTCTCCTTCTTCTGTTTCTTCTGATTCACCCTCCAGACTTCACCTTCTCCTTCTCCTTCTTCTGCTTCTTCTGATTCACCCTCCAGACCTCACCTTCTCCTTCTCCTTCTTCTACTTATTCTGATTCACCCTCCAGACTTCATCTTCTCCTTCTCCTTCTTCTGCTTCTTCTGATTCACCCTCCAGACTTCACCATCTCCTTCTCCTTCTTCTGCTTCTTCTGATTCACCCTCCAGACTTCACCTTCTCCTTCTCCTTCTTCTACTTCTTCTGATTCAGCCTCCACACTTCCCCTTCTCCTTTTCCTTCTTCTACTTCTTCTGATTCACCCTCCAGACTTCACCTTCTCCTTCTCCTTCTTCTACTTCTTCTGATTCACCCTCCAGTCTTCACCTTCTCCTTTTCCTTCTTCTGCTTCTTCTGCTTCACCCTCCAGACTTCACCTTCTCCTTCTCTTTCTTCTACTTCTTTTGATTCACCCTCCAGACTTCACCTTCTCCTTCTCCTTCTTCTGCTTCTTCTGATTCACCCTCCAGACTTCACCTTCTCCTTCTCCTTATTCTGCTTCTTCTGATTCACCCTCCAGACTTCACCTTCTCCTTCTCCTTCTTCTGCTTCTTCTGATTCACCCTCCAGACTTCACCTTCTCCTTCTCCTTCTTCTGCTTCTTCTGATTCACCCTCCAGACTTCACCTTCTCCTTCTCCTTCTTCTACTTCTTCTGATTCACCCTCCAGACTTCATCTTCTCCTTCTCCTCCTTCTGCTTCTTCTGATTCACCTTCCAGACTTCACCTTCTCCTTCTCCTTCTTCTGCTTCTTCTGATTCACCCTCCAGACTTCACCTTCTCCTTCTCCTTCTTCTACTTCTTCTGATTCACCCTCCAGACTTCACCTTCTCCTTCTCCTTTTTCTACTTCTTCTGATTCACCCTCCAGACTTCACCTTCTCCTTCTCCTTCTTCTGCTTCTTCTGATTCACCCTCCAGACTTCACCTTCTCCTTCTCCTTCTTCTGCTTCTTCTGATTCACCCTCCAGTCTTCACCTTCTCCTTCTCCTTCTTCTGCTTCTTCTGATTCATCCTCCAGACTTCACCTTCTCCTTCTCCTTCTTCTGCTTCTTCTGATTCACCCTCCAGACTTCACCTTCTCCTTCTCCTTCTTCTACTTCTTCTGATTCACCCTCCAGACTTCACCTTCTCCTTCTCCTTCTTCTGCTTCTTCTGCTTCACCCTCCAGACTTCACCTTCTCCTTCTCTTTCTTCTGCTTCTCCTGATTCACCCTCCAGACTTCACCTTCTCCTTCTCCTTCTTCTGATTCTTCTGATTCACCCTCCAGACTTCACCTTCTCCTTCTCCTTCTTCTGCTTCTTCTGATTCACCCTCCTGACTTCACCTTCTCCTTCTCCATCTTCTACTTCTTCTGATTCACCCTCCTGACTTCACCTTCTCCTTCTCCTTCTTCTACTTCTTCTGCTTCACCCTCCAGACTTCACCATCTCCTTCTCCTTCTTCTACTTCTTCTGATTCACCCTCCATACTTCACCTTCTCCTTCTCTGTCTTCTGCTTCTTCTGATTCACCCTCCAGACTTCACCTTCTCCTTCTCCTTATTCTGCTTCTTCTGATTCACCCTCCAGACTTCACCTTCTCCTTCTCCTTCTTCTGCTTCTTCTGATTCACCCTCCATACTTCACCTTCTCCTTCTCCTTCTTCTGCTTCTTCTGATTCACCCTCCAGACTTCACCTCCTTCTTCTCCTTCTTCTACTTCTTCTGATTCACCCTCCAGACTTCATCTTCTCTTTCTCCTTCTTCTGCTTCTTCTGATTCACCCTCCAGACTTCACCTTCTCCTTCTCCTTCTTCTGCTTCATCTGATTCACCCTCCAGACTTCACCTTCTCCTTCTCCTTCTTCTACTTCTTCTGCTTCACCCACCAGACTTCACCTTCTCCTTCTCCTTCTTCTACTTCTTCTGATTCACCCTCCAGACTTCACCTTCTCCTTCTCCTTCTTCTGCTTCTTCTGATTCACCCTCCAGACTTCACCTTCTCCTTCTCCTTCTTCTGCTTCTTCTGATTCACCCTCCAGACTTCACCTTCTCCTTCTCCTTCTTCTGCTTCTTCTGATTCACCCTCCATACTTCACCTTCTCCTTCTCCTTCTTCTGCTTCTTCTGATTTACCCTCCAGACCTCTCCTTCTCCCTCTCCTTCTTCTACTTCTTCTGATTCAACCTCCAGACTTCATCTTCTCCTTCTCCTTCTTCTGCTTCTTCTGATTCACCCTCCAGACTTCATCTTCTCCTTCTCCTTCTTCTGCTTCTTCAGATTCACCCTCCAGACTTCGCCTTCTCCTTCTCCTTTTTTTCTTCTTCTGATTCACCCTCCAGACTTCACCTTCTCCTTCACCTTCTTCTCCTTCTTCTGATTCACCCTCCAGTCTTCATCTTCAATTCTCCTTCTTCTGCTGCTTCTGATTCACCCTCCAGACTTCACCTTCTCCTTCTCCCTCTTCTGCTTCTTCTGATTCACCCTCCTGACTTCAACTTCTCCTTCTCCTTCTTCTGCTTCTTCTGATTCACCCTCCAGACTTCACCTTCTCCTTCTCCTTCTTCTGCTTCTTCTGATTCACCCTCCAGACTTCATCTTCTCCTTCTCCTTATTCTGCTTCTTCTGATTCACACTCCAGACTTCACCTTCTCCTTCTACTTCTTCTGCTTCTTCTTATTCACCCTCCAGACTTCACCTTCTACTTCTCCTTCTTCTGCTTCTTCTGATTCACCCTCCAGACTTCACCTTCTCCTTCTCCTTCTTCTGCTTCTTCTGATTCACCCTCCAGACTTCACCTTCTCCTTCTCCTTCTTCTGCTTCTTCTGATTCACCCTCCAGACTTCACCTTCTCCTTCTCCTTCTTCTGCATCTTCTGATTCACCCTCCAGACTTCACCTTCTCCTTCTCCTTCTTCTGCTTCTTCTGATTCACCCTCCAGACTTCACCTTCTCCTTCTCCTTCGTCTACCTCTTCTGATTCACCCTCCAGACTACACCTTCTCCTTCTCCTTCTTCTACTTCTTCTGATTCACCCTCCAGACTTCACCTTCTCCTTCTCCTTCTTCTGCTTCTTCTGATTCACCCTGCAGACTTCACCTTCTCCTTCTCCTTCTTCTACTTCTTCTGATTCACCCTCCAGACTTCACCTTCTCCTTCTCCTTCTTCTACTTCTTCTGCTTCACCCTCCAGACTTCACCTTCTCCTTCTCCTTCTTCTGCTTCTTCTGATTTACCCTCCAGACCTCTCCTTCTCCCTCTCCTTCTTCTACTTCTTCTGATTCAACCTCCAGACTTCATCTTCTCCTTCTCCTTCTTCTGCTTCTTCTGATTCACCCTCCAGACTTCATCTTCTCCTTCTCCTTCTTCTGCTTCTTCAGATTCACCCTCCAGACTTCTCCTTCTCCTTCTCCTTTTTTTCTTCTTCTGATTCACCCTCCAGACTTCACCTTCTCCTTCACCTTCTTCTCCTTCTTCTGATTCACCCTCCAGTCTTCATCTTCAATTCTCCTTCTTCTGCTGCTTCTGATTCACCCTCCAGACTTCACCTTCTCCTTCTCCCTCTTCTGCTTCTTCTGATTCACCCTCCTGACTTCAACTTCTCCTTCTCCTTCTTCTGCTTCTTCTGATTCACCCTCCAGACTTCACCTTCTCCTTCTCCTTCTTCTGCTTCTTCTGATTCACCCTCCAGACTTCATCTTCTCCTTCTCCTTATTCTGCTTCTTCTGATTCACACTCCAGACTTCACCTTCTCCTTCTACTTCTTCTGCTTCTTCTTATTCACCCTCCAGACTTCACCTTCTACTTCTCCTTCTTCTGCTTCTTCTGATTCACCCTCCAGACTTCACCTTCTCCTTCTCCTTCTTCTGCTTCTTCTGATTCACCCTCCAGACTTCACCTTCTCCTTCTCCTTCTTCTGCTTCTTCTGATTCACCCTCCAGACTTCACCTTCTCCTTCTCCTTCTTCTGCATCTTCTGATTCACCCTCCAGACTTCACCTTCTCCTTCTCCTTCTTCTGCTTCTTCTGATTCACCCTCCAGACTTCACCTTCTCCTTCTCCTTCGTCTACCTCTTCTGATTCACCCTCCAGACTACACCTTCTCCTTCTCCTTCTTCTACTTCTTCTGATTCACCCTCCAGACTTCACCTTCTCCTTCTCCTTCTTCTGCTTCTTCTGATTCACCCTGCAGACTTCACCTTCTCCTTCTCCTTCTTCTACTTCTTCTGATTCACCCTCCAGACTTCACCTTCTCCTTCTCCTTCTTCTGCTTCTTCTGCTTCACCCTCCTGACTTCACCTTCTCCTTCTCCTTCTTCTACTTCTTCTGATTCACCCTCCAGACTTCACCTTCTCCTTCTCCATCTTCTGCTTCTTCTGCTTCACCCTCCAGACTTCACCTTCTCCTTCTCCTTCTTCTGCTTCTTCTGCTGCGGCCTCCAGACTTCACCTTCTCCTTTTCCTTCTTCTGCTTCTTCTGCTTCACCCTCCTGACTTCACCTTCTCCTTCTCCTTCTTCTACTTCTTCTGCTTCACCCCCCTGACTTCACCTTCTCCTTCTCCTTCTTCTGCTTCTTCTGATTCACCCTCCTAACTTCACCTTCTCCTTCTCCTTCTTCTGCTTCTTCTGATTCACCCTCCTGACTTCACCTTCTCCTTCTCCTTCTTCTGCTTCTTCTGATTAACCCTCCAGACTTCACCTTCTCCTTCTCCTTCTTCTGTTTCTTCTGATTCACCCTCCAGACTTCACCTTCTCCTTCTCCTTCTTCTGCTTCTTCTGATTCACCCTCCAGACCTCACCTTCTCCTTCTCCTTCTTCTACTTATTCTGATTCACCCTCCAGACTTCATCTTCTCCTTCTCCTTCTTCTGCTTCTTCTGATTCACCCTCCAGACTTCACCATCTCCTTATCCTTCTTCTGCTTCTTCTGATTCACCCTCCAGACTTCACCTTCTCCTTCTCCTTCTTCTACTTCTTCTGATTCAGCCTCCACACTTCCCCTTCTCCTTTTCCTTCTTCTACTTCTTCTGATTCACCCTCCAGACTTCACCTTCTCCTTCTCCTTCTTCTACTTCTTCTGATTCACCCTCCAGTCTTCACCTTCTCCTTTTCCTTCTTCTGCTTCTTCTGCTTCACCCTCCAGACTTCACCTTCTCCTTCTCTTTCTTCTACTTCTTTTGATTCACCCTCCAGACTTCACCTTCTCCTTCTCCTTCCTCTGCTTCTTCTGATTCACCCTCCAGACTTCACCTTCTCCTTCTCCTTATTCTGCTTCTTCTGATTCACCCTCCAGACTTCACCTTCTCCTTCTCCTTCTTCTGCTTCTTCTGATTCACCCTCCAGACTTCACCTTCTCCTTCTCCTTCTTCTGCTTCTTCTGATTCACCCTCCAGACTTCACCTTCTCCTTCTCCTTCTTCTACTTCTTCTGATTCACCCTCCAGACTTCATCTTCTCCTTCTCCTCCTTCTGCTTCTTCTGATTCACCTTCCAGACTTCACCTTCTCCTTCTCCTTCTTCTGCTTCTTCTGATTCACCCTCCAGACTTCACCTTCTCCTTCTCCTTCTTCTACTTCTTCTGATTCACCCTCCAGACTTCACCTTCTCCTTCTCCTTTTTCTACTTCTTCTGATTCACCCTCCAGACTTCACCTTCTCCTTCTCCTTCTTCTGCTTCTTCTGATTCACCCTCCAGACTTCACCTTCTCCTTCTCCTTCTTCTGCTTCTTCTGATTCACCCTCCAGTCTTCACCTTCTCCTTCTCCTTCTTCTGCTTCTTCTGATTCATCCTCCAGACTTCACCTTCTCCTTCTCCTTCTTCTGCTTCTTCTGATTCACCCTCCAGACTTCACCTTCTCCTTCTCCTTCTTCTACTTCTTCTGATTCACCCTCCAGACTTCACCTTCTCCTTCTCCTTCTTCTGCTTCTTCTGCTTCACCCTCCAGACTTCACCTTCTCCTTCTCTTTCTTCTGCTTCTCCTGATTCACCCTCCAGACTTCACCTTCTCCTTCTCCCTCTTCTGATTCTTCTGATTCACCCTCCAGACTTCACCTTCTCCTTCTCCTTCTTCTGCTTCTTCTGATTCACCCTCCTGACTTCACCTTCTCCTTCTCCATCTTCTACTTCTTCTGATTCACCCTCCTGACTTCACCTTCTCCTTCTCCTTCTTCTACTTCTTCTGCTTCACCCTCCAGACTTCACCATCTCCTTCTCCTTCTTCTACTTCTTCTGATTCACCCTCCATACTTCACCTTCTCCTTCTCTGTCTTCTGCTTCTTCTGATTCACCCTCCAGACTTCACCTTCTCCTTCTCCTTATTCTGCTTCTTCTGATTCACCCTCCAGACTTCACCTTCTCCTTCTCCTTCTTCTGCTTCTTCTGATTCACCCTCCAGACTTCACCTTCTCCTTCTCCTTCTTCTGCTTCTTCTGATTCACCCTCCAGACTTCACCTCCTTCTTCTCCTTCTTCTACTTCTTCTGATTCACCCTCCAGACTTCATCTTCTCTTTCTCCTTCTTCTGCTTCTTCTGATTCACCCTCCAGACTTCACCTTCTCCTTCTCCTTCTTCTGCTTCATCTGATTCACCCTCCAGACTTCACCTTCTCCTTCTCCTTCTTCTACTTCTTCTGCTTCACCCACCAGACTTCACCTTCTCCTTCTCCTTCTTCTACTTCTTCTGATTCACCCTCCAGACTTCACCTTCTCCTTCTCCTTCTTCTGCTTCTTCTGATTCACCCTCCAGACTTCACCTTCTCCTTCTCCTTCTTCTGCTTCTTCTGATTCACCCTCCAGACTTCACCTTCTCCTTCTCCTTCTTCTGCTTCTTCTGATTCACCCTCCAGACTTCACCTTCTCCTTCTCCTTCTTCTGCTTCTTCTGATTTACCCTCCAGACCTCTCCTTCTCCCTCTCCTTCTTCTACTTCTTCTGATTCAACCTCCAGACTTCATCTTCTCCTTCTCCTTCTTCTGCTTCTTCTGATTCACCCTCCAGACTTCATCTTCTCCTTCTCCTTCTTCTGCTTCTTCAGATTCACCCTCCAGACTTCGCCTTCTCCTTCTCCTTTTTTTCTTCTTCTGATTCACCCTCCAGACTTCACCTTCTCCTTCACCTTCTTCTCCTTCTTCTGATTCACCCTCCAGTCTTCATCTTCAATTCTCCTTCTTCTGCTGCTTCTGATTCACCCTCCAGACTTCACCTTCTCCTTCTCCCTCTTCTGCTTCTTCTGATTCACCCTCCTGACTTCAACTTCTCCTTCTCCTTCTTCTGCTTCTTCTGATTCACCCTCCAGACTTCACCTTCTCCTTCTCCTTCTTCTGCTTCTTCTGATTCACCCTCCAGACTTCATCTTCTCCTTCTCCTTATTCTGCTTCTTCTGATTCACACTCCAGACTTCACCTTCTCCTTCTACTTCTTCTGCTTCTTCTTATTCACCCTCCAGACTTCACCTTCTACTTCTCCTTCTTCTGCTTCTTCTGATTCACCCTCCAGACTTCACCTTCTCCTTCTCCTTCTTCTGCTTCTTCTGATTCACCCTCCAGACTTCACCTTCTCCTTCTCCTTCTTCTGCTTCTTCTGATTCACCCTCCAGACTTCACCTTCTCCTTCTCCTTCTTCTGCATCTTCTGATTCACCCTCCAGACTTCACCTTCTCCTTCTCCTTCTTCTGCTTCTTCTGATTCACCCTCCAGACTTCACCTTCTCCTTCTCCTTCGTCTACCTCTTCTGATTCACCCTCCAGACTACACCTTCTCCTTCTCCTTCTTCTACTTCTTCTGATTCACCCTCCAGACTTCACCTTCTCCTTCTCCTTCTTCTGCTTCTTCTGATTCACCCTGCAGACTTCACCTTCTCCTTCTCCTTCTTCTACTTCTTCTGATTCACCCTCCAGACTTCACCTTCTCCTTCTCCTTCTTCTACTTCTTCTGCTTCACCCTCCAGACTTCACCTTCTCCTTCTCCTTCTTCTGCATCTTCTGCTGCGCCCTCCAGACTTCACCTTCTCCTTCTCCTTCTTCTGCTTCTTCTGCTTCACCCTCCTGACTTCACCTTCTCCTTCTCCTTCTTCTGCTTCTTCTGATTCACCCTCCAGACCTCACCTTCTCCTTCTCCTTCTTCTACTTCTTCTGGTTCACCCTCCAGACTTCATCTTCTCCTTCTCCTTCTTCTGCTTCTTCTGATTCACCCTCCAGACTTCACCTTCTCCTTCTCCTTCTTCTGCTTCTTCTGATTCACCCTCCAGACTTCACCTTCTCCTTCTCCTTCTTCTACTTCTTCTGATTCTCCCTCCAGACTTCACCTTCTCCTTCTCCTTCTTCTGCTTCTTCTGCTTCGCCCTCCAGACTTCACCTTCTCCTTCTCCTTCTTCTGCTTCTTCTGCTTCACCCTCCAGACTTCACCTTCTCCTTCTCCTTCTTCTGCTTCTTCTCCTTCACCCTCCTGACTTCACCTTCTCCTTCTCCTTCTTCTACTTCTTCTGATTCACCCTCCAGACTACACCTTCTCCTTCTCCATCTTCTGCTTCTTCTGCTTCACCCTCCAGACTTCACCTTCTCCTTCTCCTTCTTCTACTTCTTCTGATTCACCCTCCTGACTTCACCTTCTCCTTCTCCTTCTTCTACTTCTTCTGATTCACCCTCCTGACTTCACCTTCTCCTTATCCTTCTTCTACTTCTTCTGCTTCACCCTCCAGACTTCACCATCTCCTTCTCCTTCTTCTACTTCTTCTGATTCACCCTCCATACTTCACCTTCTCCTTCTCCGTCTTCTGCTTCTTCTGATTCACCCTCCAGACTTCACCTTCTCCTTCTCCTTATTCTGCTTCTTCTGATTCACCCTCCAGACTTCACCTTCTCCTTCTCCTTCTTCTGCTTCTTCTGATTCACACTCCAGACTTCACCTTCTCCTTCTCCTTCTTCTGCTTCTTCTGATTCACCCTCCAGACTTCACCCCCTTCTTCTCCTTCTTCTACTTCTTCTGATTCACCCTCCAGACTTCATCTTCTCCTTCTCCTTCTTCTGCTTCTTCTGATTCACCCTCCAGACTTCACCTTCTCCTTCTCCTTCTTCTGCTTCATCTGATTCACCCTCCAGACTTCACCTTCTCCTTCTCCTTCTTCTACTTCTTCTGCTTCACCCACCAGACTTCACCTTCTCCTTCTCCTTCTTCTACTTCTTCTGATTCACCCTCCAGACTTCACCTTCTCCTTCTCCTTCTTCTGCTTCTTCTGATTCACCCTCCAGACTTCACCTTCTCCTTCTCCTTCTTCTGCTTCTTCTGATTCACCCTCCAGACTTCACCTTCTCCTTCTCCTTCTTCTGCTTCTTCTGATTCACCCTCCAGACTTCACCTTCTCCTTCTCCTTCTTCTGCTTCTTCTGATTTACCCTCCAGACCTCTCCTTCTCCCTCTCCTTCTACTACTTCTTCTGATTCAACCTCCAGACTTCATCTTCTCCTTCTCCTTCTTCTGCTTCTTCTGATTCACCCTCCAGACTTCATCTTCTCCTTCTCCTTCTTCTGCTTCTTCAGATTCACCCTCCAGACTTCGCCTTCTCCTTCTCCTTTTTTTCTTCTTCTGATTCACCCTCCAGACTTCACCTTCTCCTTCACCTTCTTCTCCTTCTTCTGATTCACCCTCCAGTCTTCATCTTCAATTCTCCTTCTTCTGCTGCTTCTGATTCACCCTCCAGACTTCACCTTCTTCTTCTCCCTCTTCTGCTTCTTCTGATTCACCCTCCTGACTTCAACTTCTCCTTCTCCTTCTTCTGCTTCTTCTGATTCACCCTCCAGACTTCACCTTCTCCTTCTCCTTCTTCTGCTTCTTCTGATTCACCCTCCAGACTTCATCTTCTCCTTCTCCTTATTCTGCTTCTTCTGATTCACCCTCCAGACTTCACCTTCTCCTTCTACTTCTTCTGCTTCTTCTTATTCACCCTCCAGACTTCACCTTCTACTTCTCCTTCTTCTGCTTCTTCTGATTCACCCTCCAGACTTCACCTTCTCCTTCTCCTTCTTCTGCTTCTTCTGATTCACCCTCCAGACTTCACCTTCTCCTTCTCCTTCTTCTGCTTCTTCTGATTCACCCTCCAGACTTCACCTTCTCCTTCTCCTTCTTCTGCATCTTCTGATTCACCCTCCAGACTTCACCTTCTCCTTCTCCTTCTTCTGCTTCTTCTGATTCACCCTCCAGACTTCACCTTCTCCTTCTCCTTCGTCTACCTCTTCTGATTCACCCTCCAGACTACACCTTCTCCTTCTCCTTCTTCTACTTCTTCTGATTCACCCTCCAGACTTCACCTTCTCCTTCTCCTTCTTCTGCTTCTTCTGATTCACCCTGCAGACTTCACCTTCTCCTTCTTCTACTTCTTCTGATTCACCCTCCAGACTTCACCTTCTCCTTCTCCTTCTTCTACTTCTTCTGCTTCACCCTCCAGACTTCACCTTCTCCTTCTCCTTCTTCTGCATCTTCTGCTGCGCCCTCCAGACTTCACCATCTCCTTCTCCTTCTTCTGCTTCTTCTGCTTCACCCTCCTGACTTCACCTTCTCCTTCTCCTTCTTCTGCTTCTTCTGATTCACCCTCCAGACCTCACCTTCTCCTTCTCCTTCTTCTACTTCTTCTGGTTCACCCTCCAGACTTCATCTTCTCCTTCTCCTTCTTCTGCTTCTTCTGATTCACCCTCCAGACTTCACCTTCTCCTTCTCCTTCTTCTGCTTCTTCTGATTCACCCTCCAGACTTCACCTTCTCCTTCTCCTTCTTCTACTTCTTCTGATTCTCCCTCCAGACTTCACCTTCTCCTTCTCCTTCTTCTGCTTCTTCTGCTTCGCCCTCCAGACTTCACCTTCTCCTTCTCCTTCTTCTGCTTCTTCTGCTTCACCCTCCAGACTTCACCTTCTCCTTCTCCTTCTTCTGCTTCTTCTGCTTCACCCTCCTGACTTCACCTTCTCCTTCTCCTTCTTCTACTTCTTCTGATTCACCCTCCAGACTTCACCTTCTCCTTCTCCATCTTCTGCTTCTTCTGCTTCACCCTCCAGACTTCACCTTCTCCTTCTCCTTCTTCTGCTTCTTCTGCTGCGCCCTCCAGACTTCACCTTCTCCTTTTCCTTCTTCTGCTTCTTCTGCTTCACCCTCCTGACTTCACCTTCTCCTTCTCCTTCTTCTACTTCTTCTGCTTCACCCCCCTGACTTCACCTTCTCCTTCTCCTTCTTCTGCTTCTTCTGATTCACCCTCCTAACTTCACCTTCTCCTTCTCCTTCTTCTGCTTCTTCTGATTCACCCTCTTGACTTCACCTTCTCCTTCTCCTTCTTCTGCTTCTTCTGATTAACCCTCCAGACTTCACCTTCTCCTTCTCCTTCTTCTGTTTCTTCTGATTCACCCTCCAGACTTCACCTTCTCCTTCTCCTTCTTCTGCTTCTTCTGATTCACCCTCCAGACCTCACCTTCTCCTTCTCCTTCTTCTACTTATTCTGATTCACCCTCCAGACTTCATCTTCTCCTTCTCCTTCTTCTGCTTCTTCTGATTCACCCTCCAGATTTCACCTTCTCCTTCTCCTTCTTCTGCTTCTTCTGATTCACCCTCCAGATTTCACCTTCTCCTTCTCCTTCTTCTGCTTCTTCTGATTCACCCTCCAGACTTCACCTTCTCCTTCTCCTTCTTCTACTTCTTCTGATTCAGCCTCCACACTTCCCCTTCTCCTTTTCCTTCTTCTACTTCTTCTGATTCACCCTCCAGACTTCACCTTCTCCTTCTCCTTCTTCTGCTTCTTCTGATTCACCCTCCAGACTTCATCTTCTCCTTCTCCTTATTCTGCTTCTTCTGATTCACCCTCCAGACTTCACCTTCTCCTTCTACTTCTTCTGCTTCTTCTTATTCACCCTCCAGACTTCACCTTCTACTTCTCCTTCTTCTGCTTCTTCTGATTCACCCTCCAGACTTCACCTTCTCCTTCTCCTTCTTCTGCTTCTTCTGATTCACCCTCCAGACTTCACCTTCTCCTTCTCCTTCTTCTGCTTCTTCTGATTCACCCTCCAGACTTCACCTTCTCCTTCTCCTTCTTCTGCATCTTCTGATTCACCCTCCAGACTTCACCTTCTCCTTCTCCTTCTTCTGCTTCTTCTGATTCACCCTCCAGACTTCACCTTCTCCTTCTCCTTCGTCTACCTCTTCTGATTCACCCTCCAGACTACACCTTCTCCTTCTCCTTCTTCTACTTCTTCTGATTCACCCTCCAGACTTCACCTTCTCCTTCTCCTTCTTCTGCTTCTTCTGATTCACCCTGCAGACTTCACCTTCTCCTTCTTCTACTTCTTCTGATTCACCCTCCAGACTTCACCTTCTCCTTCTCCTTCTTCTACTTCTTCTGCTTCACCCTCCAGACTTCACCTTCTCCTTCTCCTTCTTCTGCATCTTCTGCTGCGCCCTCCAGACTTCACCATCTCCTTCTCCTTCTTCTGCTTCTTCTGCTTCACCCTCCTGACTTCACCTTCTCCTTCTCCTTCTTCTGCTTCTTCTGATTCACCCTCCAGACCTCACCTTCTCCTTCTCCTTCTTCTACTTCTTCTGGTTCACCCTCCAGACTTCATCTTCTCCTTCTCCTTCTTCTGCTTCTTCTGATTCACCCTCCAGACTTCACCTTCTCCTTCTCCTTCTTCTGCTTCTTCTGATTCACCCTCCAGACTTCACCTTCTCCTTCTCCTTCTTCTACTTCTTCTGATTCTCCCTCCAGACTTCACCTTCTCCTTCTCCTTCTTCTGCTTCTTCTGCTTCGCCCTCCAGACTTCACCTTCTCCTTCTCCTTCTTCTGCTTCTTCTGCTTCACCCTCCAGACTTCACCTTCTCCTTCTCCTTCTTCTGCTTCTTCTGCTTCACCCTCCTGACTTCACCTTCTCCTTCTCCTTCTTCTACTTCTTCTGATTCACCCTCCAGACTTCACCTTCTCCTTCTCCATCTTCTGCTTCTTCTGCTTCACCCTCCAGACTTCACCTTCTCCTTCTCCTTCTTCTGCTTCTTCTGCTGCGCCCTCCAGACTTCACCTTCTCCTTTTCCTTCTTCTGCTTCTTCTGCTTCACCCTCCTGACTTCACCTTCTCCTTCTCCTTCTTCTACTTCTTCTGCTTCACCCCCCTGACTTCACCTTCTCCTTCTCCTTCTTCTGCTTCTTCTGATTCACCCTCCTAACTTCACCTTCTCCTTCTCCTTCTTCTGCTTCTTCTGATTCACCCTCCTGACTTCACCTTCTCCTTCTCCTTCTTCTGCTTCTTCTGATTAACCCTCCAGACTTCACCTTCTCCTTCTCCTTCTTCTGTTTCTTCTGATTCACCCTCCAGACTTCACCTTCTCCTTCTCCTTCTTCTGCTTCTTCTGATTCACCCTCCAGACCTCACCTTCTCCTTCTCCTTCTTCTACTTATTCTGATTCACCCTCCAGACTTCATCTTCTCCTTCTCCTTCTTCTGCTTCTTCTGATTCACCCTCCAGATTTCACCTTCTCCTTCTCCTTCTTCTGCTTCTTCTGATTCACCCTCCAGACTTCACCTTCTCCTTCTCCTTCTTCTACTTCTTCTGATTCAGCCTCCACACTTCCCCTTCTCCTTTTCCTTCTTCTACTTCTTCTGATTCACCCTCCAGACTTCACCTTCTCCTTCTCCTTCTTCTACTTCTTCTGATTCACCCTCCAGTCTTCACCTTCTCCTTTTCCTTCTTCTGCTTCTTCTGCTTCACCCTCCAGACTTCACCTTCTCCTTCTCTTTCTTCTACTTCTTTTGATTCACCCTCCAGACTTCACCTTCTCCTTCTCCTTCTTCTGCTTCTTCTGATTCACCCTCCAGACTTCACCTTCTCCTTCACCTTATTCTGCTTCTTCTGATTCACCCTCCAGACTTCACCTTCTCCTTCTCCGTCTTCTGCTTCTTCTGATTCACCCTCCAGACTTCACCTTCTCCTTCTCCTTCTTCTGCTTCTTCTGATTCACCCTCCAGACTTCACCTTCTCCTTCTCCTTCTTCTACTTCTTCTGATTCACCCTCCAGACTTCATCTTCTCCTTCTCCTTCTTCTGCTTCTTCTGATTCACCTTCCAGACTTCACCTTCTCCTTCTCCTTCTTCTGCTTCTTCTGAATCACCCTCCAGACTTCACCTTCTCCTTCTCCTTCTTCTACTTCTTCTGATTCACCCTCCAGACTTCACCTTCTCCTTCTCCTTTTTCTACTTCTTCTGATTCACCCTCCAGACTTCACCTTCTCCTTCTCCTTCTTCTGCTTCTTCTGATTCACCCTCCAGACTTCACCTTCTCCTTCTCCTTCTTCTGCTTCTTCTGATTCACCCTCCAGTCTTCACCTTCTCCTTTCCCTCTTCTGCTTCTTCTGATTCATCCTCCAGACTTCACCTTCTCCTTCTCCTTCTTCTGCTTCTTCTGATTCACCCTCCTGACTTCACCTCCTCCTTCTCCTTCTTCTGCTTCTTCTGATTCACCCTCCAGACTTCACCTTCTCCTTCTCCTTCGTCTACTTCTTCTGATTCACTCTCCAGACTACAACTTCTCCTTCTCCTTCTTCTACTTCTTCTGATTCACCCTCCAGACTTCACCTTCTCCTTCTCCTTGTTCTGCTTCTTCTGATTCACCCTGCAGACTTCACCTTCTCCTTCTCCTTCTTCTACTTCTTCTGATTCACCCTCCAGACTTCCCCTTCTCCTTCTCCTTCTTCTACTTCTTCTGCTTCACCCTCCAGACTTCACCTTCTCCTTCTCCTTCTTCTGCATCTTCTGCTGCGCCCTCCAGACTTCACCTTCTCCTTCTCCTTCTTCTGCTTCTTCTGCTTCACCCTCCAGACCTCACCTTCTCCTTCTCCTTCTTCTGCTTCTTCTGATTCACCCTCCAGACTTCATCTTCTCCTTCCCCTTCTTCTGCTTCTTCTGATTCACCCTCCAGACTTCACCTTCTCCTTCTCCTTCTTCTGCTTCTTCTGCTTCACCCTCCAGACTTCACCTTCTCCTTCTCCTTCTTCTGCTTCTTCTGCTGCACCCTCCAGACTTCACCTTCTCCTTCTCCTTCTTCTGCTTCTTCTGCTTCACCCTCCTGACATCACCTTCTCCTTCTCCTTCTTCTACTTCTTCTGCTTCACCCCCCTGACTTCACCTTCTCCTTCTCCTTCTTCTGCTTCTTCTGATTCACCCTCCTAACTTCACCTTCTCCTTCTCCTTCTTCTGCTTCTTCTGATTCACCCTCCTGACTTCACCTTCTCCTTCTGCTTCTTCTGCTTCTTCTGATTCACCCTCCAGACTTCACCTTCTCCTTCTCCTTCTTCTGCTTCTTCTGATTCACCCTCCAGACTTCACCTTCTCCTTCTCCTTCTTCTGCTTCTTCTGATTCACCCTCCAGACTTCACCTTCTCCTTCTCCTTCTTCTACATCTTCTGATTCAGCCTCCAGACTTCACCTTCTCCTTTTCCTTCTTCTACTTCTTCTGATTCACCCTCCAGACTTCACCTTCTCCTTCTCCTTCTTCTACTTCTTCTGATTCACCCTCCAGACTTCACCTTCTCCTTCTCCTACTTCTGCTTCTTCTGCTTCACCCTCCAGACCTCACCTTCTCCTTTTCCTTCTTCTGCTTCTTCTGCTGCGCCCTCCAGACTTCACCTTCTCCTTCTCCTTGTTCTGCTTCTTCTGATTCACCCTGCAGGCTTCACCTTCTCCTTCTCCTTCTTCTACTTCTTCTGATTCACCCTCCAGACTTCCCCTTCTCCTTCTCCTTCTTCTACTTCTTCTGCTTCACCCTCCAGACTTCACCTTCTCCTTCTCCTTCTTCTGCATCTTCTGCTGCGCCCTCCAGACTTCACCTTCTCCTTCTCCTTCTTCTGCTTCTTCTGCTTCACCCTCCAGACCTCACCTTCTCCTTCTCCTTCTTCTGCTTCTTCTGATTCACCCTCCAGACTTCAACTTCTCCTTCCCCTTCTTCTGCTTCTTCTGATTCACCCTCCAGACTTCACCTTCTCCTTCTCCTTCTTCTGCTTCTTCTGCTTCACCCTCCAGACTTCACCTTCTCCTTCTCCTTCTTCTGCTTCTTCTGCTGCACCCTCCAGACTTCACCTTCTCCTTCTCCTTCTTCTGCTTCTTCTGCTTCACCCTCCTGACATCACCTTCTCCTTCTCCTTCTTCTACTTCTTCTGCTTCACCCCCCTGACTTCACCTTCTCCTTCTCCTTCTTCTGCTTCTTCTGATTCACCCTCCTAACTTCACCTTCTCCTTCTCCTTCTTCTGCTTCTTCTGATTCACCCTCCTGACTTCACCTTCTCCTTCTGCTTCTTCTGCTTCTTCTGATTCACCCTCCAGACTTCACCTTCTCCTTCTCCTTCTTCTGCTTCTTCTGATTCACCCTCCAGACTTCACCTTCTCCTTCTCCTTCTTCTGCTTCTTCTGATTCACCCTCCAGACTTCACCTTCTCCTTCTCCTTCTTCTACATCTTCTGATTCAGCATCCAGACTTCACCTTCTCCTTTTCCTTCTTCTACTTCTTCTGATTCACCCTCCAGACTTCACCTTCTCCTTCTCCTTCTTCTACTTCTTCTGATTCACCCTCCAGACTTCACCTTCTCCTTCTCCTACTTCTGCTTCTTCTGCTTCACCCTCCAGACCTCACCTTCTCCTTTTCCTTCTTCTGCTTCTTCTGCTGCGCCCTCCAGACTTCACCTTCTCCTTCTCCTTCTTCTGCTTCTTCTGCTTCACCCTCCTGACATCACCTTCTCCTTCTCCTTCTTCTACTTCTTCTGCTTCACCCCCGTGACTTCACCTTCTCCTTCTCCTTCTTCTGCTTCTTCTGATTCACCCTCCTAACTTCACCTTCTCCTTCTCCTTCTTCTGCTTCTTCTGATTCACCCTCCTGACTTCACCTTCTCCTTCTGCTTCTTCTGCTTCTTCTGATTCACCCTCCAGACTTCACCTTCTCCTTCTCCTTCTTCTGCTTCTTCTGATTCACCCTCCAGACTTCATCTTCTCCTTCTCCTTCTTCTGCTTCTTCTGATTCACCCTCCAGACTTCATCTTCTCCTTCTCCTTCTTCTACATCTTCTGATTCAGCCTCCAGACTTCACCTTCTCCTTCTCCTTCTTCTGCTTCTTCTGATTCACCCTCCAGACTTCACCTTCTTCTCCTTCTTCTGCTTCTTCTGATTCACCCTCCAGACTTCACCTTCTCCTTCTCCTTATTCTACTTCTTCTGATTCACCTTCCAGACTTCACCTTCTCCTTCTCCTTCTTCTGCTTCTTCTGATTCACCCTCCAGAGTTCACCTTCTCCTTCTCCTTCTTCTACTTCTTCTGATTCACCCTCCAGACTTCACCTTCTCCTTCTCCTTCTTCTACTTCTTCTGATTCACCCTCCAGACTTCACCTTCTCCTTCTCCATCTTCTGCTTCTTCTGCTTCACCCTCCAGATTTCACCTTCTCCTTCTCCTTCTTCTGCTTCTTCTGCTTCGCCCTCCAGACTTCACCTTCTCCTTTTCCTTCTTCTGCTTCTTCTGCTTCACCACCCTGACTTCACCTTCTCCTTCTCCTTCTTCTGCTTCTTCTGATTCACCCTCCTAACTTCATCTTCTCCTTCTCCTTCTTCTGCTTCTTCTGATTAACCCTCCAGACTTCACCTTCTCCTTCTCCTTCTTCTGCTTCTTCTGATTCACCCTCCAGACTTCACCTTCTCCTTCTCCTTCTTCTGCTTCTTCTGATTCACCCTCCAGACCTCACCTTCTCCTTCTCCTTCTTCTACTTCTTCTGATTCACCCTCCAGACTTCATCTTCTCCTTCTCCTTCTTCTGCTTCTTCTGATTCACCCTCCAGACTTCACCTTCTCCTTCTCCTTCTTCTGCTTCTTCTGATTCACCCTCCAGACTTCACCTTCTCCTTCTCCTTCTTCTACTTCTTCTGATTCAGCCTCCACACTTCCCCTTCTCCTTTTCCTTCTTCTACTTCTTCTGATTCACCCTCCAGACTTCACCTTCTCCTTCTCCTTCTTCTACTTCTTCTGATTCACCCTCCAGTCTTCACCTTCTCCTTTTCCTTCTTTTGCTTCTTCTGCTTCACCCTCCAGACTTCACCTTCTCCTTCTCTTTCTTCTACTTCTTTTGATTCACCCTCCAGACTTCACCTTCTCCTTCTCCTTCTTCTGCTTCTTCTGATTCACCCTCCAGACTTCACCTTCTCCTTCTCCTTATTCTGCTTCTTCTGATTCACCCTCCAGACTTCACCTTCTCCTTCTCCTTCTTCTGCTTCTTCTGATTCACCCTCCAGACTTCACCTTCTCCTTCTCCTTCTTCTGCTTCTTCTGATTCACCCTCCAGACTTCACCTTCTCCTTCTCCTTCTTCTACTTCTTCTGATTCACCCTCCAGACTTCATCTTCTCCTTCTCCTTCTTCTGCTTCTTCTGATTCACCTTCCAGACTTCACCTTCTCCTTCTCCTTCTCCTGCTTCTTCTGATTCACCCTCCAGACTTCACCATCTCTTTCTCCTTCTTCTACTTCTTCTGATTCACCCTCCAGACTTCACCTTCTCCTTCTCCATCTTCTGCTTCTTCTGCTTCACCCTCCAGATTTCACCTTCTCCTTCTCCTTCTTCTGCTTCTTCTGCTTCGCCCTCCAGACTTCACCTTCTCCTTTTCCTTCTTCTGCTTCTTCTGCTTCACCCCCCTGACTTCACCTTCTCCTTCTCCTTCTTCTGCTTCTTCTGATTCACCCTCCTAACTTCATCTTCTCCTTCTCCTTCTTCTGCTTCTTCTGATTAACCCTCCAGACTTCACCTTCTCCTTCTCCTTCTTCTGCTTCTTCTGATTCACCCTCCAGACTTCACCTTCTCCTTCTCCTTCTTCTGCTTCTTCTGATTCACCCTCCAGACCTCATCTTCTCCTTCTCCTTCTTCTACTTCTTCTGATTCACCCTCCAGACTTCATCTTCTCCTTCTCCTTCTTCTGCTTCTTCTGATTCACCCTCCAGACTTCACCTTCTCCTTCTCCTTCTTCTGCTTCTTCTGATTCACCCTCCAGACTTCACCTTCTCCTTCTCCTTCTTCTACTTCTTCTGATTCAGCCTCCACACTTCCCCTTCTCCTTTTCCTTCTTCTACTTCTTCTGATTCACCCTCCAGACTTCACCTTCTCCTTCTCCTTCTTCTACTTCTTCTGATTCACCCTCCAGTCTTCACCTTCTCCTTTTCCTTCTTTTGCTTCTTCTGCTTCACCCTCCAGACTTCACCTTCTCCTTCTCTTTCTTCTACTTCTTTTGATTCACCCTCCAGACTTCACCTTCTCCTTCTCCTTCTTCTGCTTCTTCTGATTCACCCTCCAGACTTCACCTTCTCCTTCTCCTTATTCTGCTTCTTCTGATTCACCCTCCAGACTTCACCTTCTCCTTCTCCTTCTTCTGCTTCTTCTGATTCACCCTCCAGACTTCACCTTCTCCTTCTCCTTCTTCTGCTTCTTCTGATTCACCCTCCAGACCTCACCTTCTCCTTCTCCTTCTTCTACTTCTTCTGATTCACCCTCCAGACTTCATCTTCTCCTTCTCCTTCTTCTGCTTCTTCTGATTCACCCTCCAGACTTCACCTTCTCCTTCTCCTTCTTCTGCTTCTTCTGATTCACCCTCCAGACTTCACCTTCTCCTTCTCCTTCTTCTACTTCTTCTGATTCAGCCTCCACACTTCCCCTTCTCCTTTTCCTTCTTCTACTTCTTCTGATTCACCCTCCAGACTTCACCTTCTCCTTCTCCTTCTTCTACTTCTTCTGATTCACCCTCCAGTCTTCACCTTCTCCTTTTCCTTCTTTTGCTTCTTCTGCTTCACCCTCCAGACTTCACCTTCTCCTTCTCTTTCTTCTACTTCTTTTGATTCACCCTCCAGACTTCACCTTCTCCTTCTCCTTCTTCTGCTTCTTCTGATTCACCCTCCAGACTTCACCTTCTCCTTCTCCTTATTCTGCTTCTTCTGATTCACCCTCCAGACTTCACCTTCTCCTTCTCCTTCTTCTGCTTCTTCTGATTCACCCTCCAGACTTCACCTTCTCCTTCTCCTTCTTCTGCTTCTTCTGATTCACCCTCCAGACTTCACCTTCTCCTTCTCCTTCTTCTACTTCTTCTGATTCACCCTCCAGACTTCATCTTCTCCTTCTCCTTCTTCTGCTTCTTCTGATTCACCTTCCAGACTTCACCTTCTCCTTCTCCTTCTCCTGCTTCTTCTGATTCACCCTCCAGACTTCACCTTCTCCTTCTCCTTCTTCTACTTCTTCTGATTCACCCTCCAGACTTCACCTTCTCCTTCTCCTTCTTCTACTTCTTCTGATTCACCCTCCAGACTTCACCTTCTCCTTCTCCTTCTTCTGCTGCTTCTGATTCACCCTCCAGACTTCACCTTCTCCTTCTCCTTCTTCTGCTTCTTCTGATTCACCCTCCAGTCTTCACCTTCTCCTTCTTCTGCTTCTTCTGATTCATCCTCCAGACTTCACCTTCTCCTTCTCCTTCTTCTGCTTCTTCTGATTCACCCTCCTGACTTCACCTTCTCCTTCTCCTTCTTCTGCTTCTTCTGATTCACCCTCCAGACTTCACCTTCTCCTTCTCCTTCGTCTACTTCTTCTGATTCACTCTCCAAACTACACCTTCTCCTTCTCCTTCTTCTACTTCTTCTGCTTCACCCTCCAGACTTCACCTTCTCCTTCTCCTTCTTCTGCATCTTCTGCTGCGCCCTCCAGACTTCACCTTCTCCTTCTCCTTCTTCTGCTTCTTTTGCTTCACCCTCCAGACCTCACCTTCTCCTTCTCCTTCTTCTGCTTCTTCTGATTCACCCTCCAGACTTCATCTTCTCCTTCTCCTTCTTCTGCTTCTTCTGATTCACCCTCCAGACTTCACCTTCTACTTCTCCTTCTTCTGCTTCTTCTGCTTCACCCTCCAGACTTCACCTTCTCCTTCTCCTTCTTCTGCTTCTTCTGCTGCGCCCTCCAGACTTCACCTTCTCCTTCTCCTTCTTCTGCTTCTTCTGCTTCACCCTCCTGACATCACCTTCTCCTTCTCCTTCTTCTACTTCTTCTGCTTCACCCCCCTGACTTCACCTTCTCCTTCTCCTTCTTCTGCTTCTTCTGATTCACCCTCCTAACTTCACATTCTCCTTCTCCTTCTTCTGCTTCTTCTGATTCACCCTCCTGACTTCACCTTCTCCTTCTGCTTCTTCTGCTTCTTCTGATTCACCCTCCAGACTTCACCTTCTCCTTCTCCTTCTTCTGCTTCTTCTGATTCACCCTCCAGACTTCATCTTCTCCTTCTCCTTCTTCTGCTTCTTCTGATTCACCCTCCAGACTTCACCTTCTCCTTCTCCTTCTTCTACATCTTCTGATTCAGCCTCCAGACTTCACCTTCTCCTTTTCCTTCTTCTACTTCTTCTGATTCACCCTCCAGACTTCACCTTCTCCTTCTCCTTCTTCTACTTCTTCTGATTCACCCTCCAGTCTTCACCTTCTCCTTTTCCTTCTTCTGCTTCTTCTGCTTCACCCTCCAGACTTCACCTTCTCCTTCTCCTTCTTCTACTTCTTCTGATTCACCCTCCAGACTTCACCTTCTCCTTCTCCTTCTTCTGCTTCTTCTGATTCACCCTCCAGACTTCACCTTCTCCTTCTCCTTATTCTGCTTCTTCTGATTCACCCTCCAGACTTCACCTTCTCCTTCTCCTTCTTCTGCTTCTTCTGATTCACCCTCCAGACTTCACCTTCTCCTTCTCCTTCTTCTGCTTCTTCTGATTCACCCTCCAGACTTCACCTTCTCCTTCTCCTTCTTCTACTTCTTCTGATTCACCCTCCAGACTTCACCTTCTCCTTCTCCTTCTTCTGCTTCTTCTGATTCACCCTCCAGTCTTCACCTTCTCCTTCTTCTGCTTCTTCTGATTCATCCTCCAGACTTCACCTTCTCCTTCTCCTTCTTCTGCTTCTTCTGATTCACCCTCCTGACTTCACCTTCTCCTTCTCCTTCTTCTGCTTCTTCTGATTCACCCTCCAGACTTCACCTTCTCCTTCTCCTTCGTCTACTTCTTCTGATTCACTCTCCAAACTACACCTTCTCCTTCTCCTTCTTCTACTTCTTCTGATTCACCCTCCAGACTTCTCCTTCTCCTTCTCCTTCTTCTGCTTCTTCTGATTCACCCTGCAGACTTCACCTTCTCCTTCTCCTTCTTCTACTTCTTCTGATTCACCCTCCAGACTTCCCCTTCTCCTTCTCCTTCTTCTACTTCTTCTGCTTCACCCTCCAGACTTCACCTTCTCCTTCTCCTTCTTCTGCATCTTCTGCTGCGCCCTCCAGACTTCACCTTCTCCTTCTCCTTCTTCTGCTTCTTTTGCTTCACCCTCCAGACCTCACCTTCTCCTTCTCCTTCTTCTGCTTCTTCTGATTCACCCTCCAGACTTCATCTTCTCCTTCTCCTTCTTCTGCTTCTTCTGATTCACCCTCCAGACTTCACCTTCTACTTCTCCTTCTTCTGCTTCTTCTGCTTCACCCTCCAGACTTCACCTTCTCCTTCTCCTTCTTCTGCTTCTTCTGCTGCGCCCTCCAGACTTCACCTTCTCCTTCTCCTTCTTCTGCTTCTTCTGCTTCACCCTCCTGACATCACCTTCTCCTTCTCCTTCTTCTACTTCTTCTGCTTCACCCCCCTGACTTCACCTTCTCCTTCTCCTTCTTCTGCTTCTTCTGATTCACCCTCCTAACTTCACATTCTCCTTCTCCTTCTTCTGCTTCTTCTGATTCACCCTCCTGACTTCACCTTCTCCTTCTGCTTCTTCTGCTTCTTCTGATTCACCCTCCAGACTTCACCTTCTCCTTCTCCTTCTTCTGCTTCTTCTGATTCACCCTCCAGACTTCATCTTCTCCTTCTCCTTCTTCTGCTTCTTCTGATTCACCCTCCAGACTTCACCTTCTCCTTCTCCTTCTTCTACATCTTCTGATTCAGCCTCCAGACTTCACCTTCTCCTTTTCCTTCTTCTACTTCTTCTGATTCACCCTCCAGACTTCACCTTCTCCTTCTCCTTCTTCTACTTCTTCTGATTCACCCTCCAGTCTTCACCTTCTCCTTTTCCTTCTTCTGCTTCTTCTGCTTCACCCTCCAGACTTCACCTTCTCCTTCTCCTTCTTCTACTTCTTCTGATTCACCCTCCAGACTTCACCTTCTCCTTCTCCTTCTTCTGCTTCTTCTGATTCACCCTCCAGACTTCACCTTCTCCTTCTCCTTATTCTGCTTCTTCTGATTCACCCTCCAGACTTCACCTTCTCCTTCTCCTTCTTCTGCTTCTTCTGATTCACCCTCCAGACTTCACCTTCTCCTTCTCCTTCTTCTGCTTCTTCTGATTCACCCTCCAGACTTCACCTTCTCCTTCTCCTTCTTCTACTTCTTCTGATTCACCCTCCAGACTTCATCTTCTCCTTCTCCTTCTTCTGCTTCTTCTGATTCACCTTCCAGACTTCACCTTCTCCTTCTCCTTCTTCTGCTTCTTCTGATTCACCCTCCAGAGTTCACCTTCTCCTTCTCCTTCTTCTACTTCTTCTGATTCACCCTCCAGACTTCACCTTCTCCTTCTCCTGCTTCTACTTCTTCTGATTCACCCTCCAGACTTCACCTTCTCCTTCTCCATCTTCTGCTTCTTCTGCTTCACCCTCCAGACTTCACCTTCTCCTTCTCCTTCTTCTGCTTCTTCTGCTGCGCCCTCCAGACTTCACCTTCTCCTTTTCCTTCTTCTGCTTCTTCTGCTTCACCCTCCTGACTTCACCTTCTCCTTCTCCTTCTTCTACTTCTTCTGCTTCACCCCCCTGACTTCACCTTCTCCTTCTCCTTCTTCTGCTTCTTCTGATTCACCCTCCTAACTTCACCTTCTCCTTCTCCTTCTTCTGCTTCTTCTGATTCACCCTCCTGACTTCACCTTCTCCTTCTCCTTCTTCTGCTTCTTCTGATTAACCCTCCAGACTTCACCTTCTCCTTCTCCTTCTTCTGCTTCTTCTGATTCACCCTCCAGACTTCACCTCCTCCTTCTCCTTCTTCTGCTTCTTCTGATTCACCCTCCAGACCTCACCTTCTCCTTCTCCTTCTTCTACTTCTTCTGATTCACCCTCCAGACTTCATCTTCTCCTTCTCCTTCTTCTGCTTCTTCTGATTCACCCTCCAGACTTCACCTTCTCCTTCTCCTTCTTCTGCTTCTTCTGATTCACCCTCCAGACTTCACCTTCTCCTTCTCCTTCTTCTACTTCTTCTGATTCAGCCTCCACACTTCCCCTTCTCCTTTTCCTTCTTCTACTTCTTCTGATTCACCCTCCAGACTTCACCTTCTCCTTCTCCTTCTTCTACTTCTTCAGATTCACCCTCCAGTCTTCACCTTCTCCTTTTCCTTCTTCTGCTTCTGCTGCTTCACCCTCCAGACTTCACCTTCTCTTGCACTTTCTTCTACTTCTTTTGATTCACCCTCCAGACTTCACCTTCTCCTTCTCCTTCTTCTGCTTCTTCTGATTCACCCTCCAGACTTCACCTTCTCCTTCTCCTTATTCTGCTTCTTCTGATTCACCCTCCAGACTTCACCTTCTCCTTCTCCTTCTTCTGCTTCTTCTGATTCACCCTCCAGACTTCACCTTCTCCTTCTCCTTCTTCTGCTTCTTCTGATTCACCCTCCAGACTTCACCTTCTCCTTCTCCTTCTTCTACTTCTTCTGATTCACCCTCCAGACTTCATCTTCTCCTTCTCCTTCTTCTGCTTCTTCTGATTCACCTTCCAGACTTCACCTTCTCCTTCTCCTTCTTCTGCTTCTTCTGATTCACCCTCCAGACTTCACCTTCTCCTTCTCCTTCTTCTACTTCTTCTGATTCACCCTCCAGACTTCACCTTCTCCTTCTCCTTCTTCTACTTCTTCTGATTCACCCTCCAGACTTCACCTTCTCCTTCTACTTCTTCTGCTTCTTCTGATTCACCCTCCAGACTTCACCTTCTCCTTCTCCTTCTTCTGCTTCTTCTGATTCACCCTCCAGTCTTCACCTTCTCCTTCTCCTTCTTCTGCTTCTTCTGATTCTTCCTCCAGACTTCACCTTCTCCTTCTCCTTCTTCTGCTTCTTCTGATTCACCCTCCTGACTTCACCTTCTCCTTCTTCTGCTTCTTCTGATTCACCCTCCAGACTTCACCTTCTCCTTCTCCTTCGTCTAATTCTTCTGATTCACTCTCCAGACTACACCTTCTCCTTCTCCTTCTTCTACTTCTTCTGATTCACCCTCCAGACTTCACCTTCTCCTTCTCCTTCTTCTGCTTCTTCTGATTCACCCTGCAGACTTCACCTTCTCCTTCTCCTTCTTCTACTTCTTCTGATTCACCCTCCAGACTTCCCCTTCTCCTTCTCCTTCTTCTACTTCTTCTGCTTCACCCTCCAGACTTCACCTTCTCCTTCTCCTTCTTCTGCATCTTCTGCTGCGCCCTCCAGACTTCACCTTCTCCTTCTCCTTCTTCTGCTTCTTCTGCTTCACCCTCCTGACTTCACCTTCTCCTTCTCCTTCTTCTGCTTTTTCTGATTCACCCTCCAGACCTCACCTTCTCCTTCTCCTTCTGCTACTTCTTCTGATTCACCCTCCAGACTTCATCTTCTCCTTCTCCTTCTTCTGCTTCTTCTGATTCACCCTCCAGACTTCACCTTCTCCTTCTCCTTCTTCTGCTTCTTCTGATTCACCCTCCAGACTTCACCTTCTCCTGCTCCTTCTTCTACTTCTTCTGATTCACCCTCCAGACTTCATCTTCTCCTTCTCCTTCTTCTGCTTCTTCTGCTTCGCCCTCCAGACTTCACCTTCTCCTTCTCCTTCTTCTGCTTCTTCTGCTTCACCCTCCAGACTTCACCTTCTCCTTCTCCTTCTTCTGCTTCTTCTACTTCACCCTCCTGACTTCACCTTCTCCTTCTCCTTCTTCTACTTCTTCTGATTCACCCTCCAGACTTCACCTTCTCCTTCTCCTTCGTCTGCTTCTGCTGCTTCACCCTCCAGACTTCACCTTCTCCTTCTCCTTCTTCTGCTTCTTCTGCTGCGCCCTCCAGACGTCACCTTCTCCTTCTCCTTCTTCTGCTTCTTCTGCTTCACCCTCCTGACTTCACCTTCTGCTTCTCCTTCTTCTACTTCTTCTGCTTCACCCCCCTGACTTCACCTTCTGCTTCTCCTTCTTCTGCTTCTTCTGATTCACCCTCCAGACTTCACCTTCTCCTTCTTCTACTTCTTCTGATTCACCCTCCAGACTTCACCTTCTCCTTCTCCTTCTTCTACTTCTTCTGATTCACCCTCCTGACTTCACCTTCTCCTTCTACTTCTTCTGCTTCTTCTGATTCACCCTCCAGACTTCACCTTCTCCTTCTCCTTCTTCTGCTTCTTCTGATTCACCCTCCAGACCTCACCTTCTCCTTATCCTTCTTCTACTTCTTCTGATTCACCCTCCAGACTTCATCTTCTCCTTCTCCTTCTTCTGCTTCTTCTGATTCACCCTCCAGACTTCACCTTCTCCTTCTCCTTCTTCTGCTTCTTCTGATTCACCCTCCAGACTTCACCTTCTCCTTCTCCTTCTTCTACATCTTCTGATTCAGCCTCCAGACTTCACCTTCTCCTTTTCCTTCTTCTACTTCTTCTGATTCACCCTCCAGACTTCACCTTCTCCTTCTCCTTCTTCTACTTCTTCTGATTCACCCTCCAGTCTTCACCTTCTACTTTTCCTTCTTCTGCTTCTTCTGCTTCACCCTCCAGACTTCACCTTCTCCTTCTTCTACTTCTTCTGATTCACCCTCCAGACTTCACCTTCTCCTTCTCCTTCTTCTACTTCTTCTGATTCACCCTCCAGACTTCACCTTCTCCTTCTCCTTCTTCTGCTTCTTCTGATTCACCCTCCAGACTTCACCTTCTCCTTCTCCTTCTTCTGCTTCTTCTGATTCACCCTCCAGTCTTCACCTTCTCCTTCTTCTGCTTCTTCTGATTCATCCTCCAGACTTCACCTTCTCCTTCTCCTTCTTCTGCTTCTTCTGATTCACCCTCCTGACTTCACCTTCTCCTTCTCCTTCTTCTGCTTCTTCTGATTCACCCTCCAGACTTCACCTTCTCCTTCTCCTTCGTCTACTTCTTCTGATTCACTCTCCAAACTACACCTTCTCCTTCTCCTTCTTCTACTTCTTCTGATTCACCCTCCAGACTTCACCTTCTCCTTCTCCTTCTTCTGCTTATTCTGATTCACCCTGCAGACTTCACCTTCTCCTTCTCCTTCTTCTACTTCTTCTGATTCACCCTCCAGACTTCCCCTTCTCCTTCTCCTTCTTCTACTTCTTCTGCTTCACCCTCCAGACTTCACCTTCTCCTTCTCCTTCTTCTGCATCTTCTGCTGCGCCCTCCAGACTTCACCTTCTCCTTCTCCTTCTTCTGCTTCTTCTGCTTCACCCTCCAGACCTCACCTTCTCCTTCTCCTTCTTCTGCTTCTTCTGATTCACCCTCCAGACTTCATCTTCTCCTTCTCCTTCTTCTGCTTCTTCTGATTCACCCTCCAGACTTCACCTTCTCCTTCTCCTTCTTCTGCTTCTTCTGCTTCACCCTCCTGACATCACCTTCTCCTTCTCCTTCTTCTACTTCTTCTGCTTCACCCCCCTGACTTCACCTTCTCCTTCTCCTTCTTCTGCTTCTTCTGATTCACCCTCCTAACTTCACATTCTCCTTCTCCTTCTTCTGCTTCTTCTGATTCACCCTCCTGACTTCACCTTCTCCTTCTGTTTCTTCTGCTTCTTCTGATTCACCCTCCAGACTTCACCTTCTCCTTCTCCTTCTTCTGCTTCTTCTGATTCACCCTCCAGACTTCATCTTCTCCTTCTCCTTCTTCTGCTTCTTCTGATTCACCCTCCAGACTTCACCTTCTCCTTCTCCTTCTTCTACATCTTCTGATTCAGCCTCCAGACTTCACCTTCTCCTTTTCCTTCTTCTACTTCTTCTGATTCACCCTCCAGTCTTCACCTTCTCCTTCTCCTTCTTCTACTTCTTCTGATTCACCCTCCAGTCTTCACCTTCTCCTTTTCCTTCTTCTGCTTCTTCTGCTTCACCCTCCAGACTTCACCTTCTCCTTCTCCTTCTTCTGCTTCTTCTGCTTCACCCTCCTGACATCACCTTCTCCTTCTCCTTCTTCTACTTCTTCTGCTTCACCCCCCTGACTTCACCTTCTCCTTCTCCTTCTTCTGCTTCTTCTGATTCACCCTCCTAACTTCACATTCTCCTTCTCCTTCTTCTGCTTCTTCTGATTCACCCTCCTGACTTCACCTTCTCCTTCTGTTTCTTCTGCTTCTTCTGATTCACCCTCCAGACTTCACCTTCTCCTTCTCCTTCTTCTGCTTCTTCTGATTCACCCTCCAGACTTCATCTTCTCCTTCTCCTTCTTCTGCTTCTTCTGATTCACCCTCCAGACTTCACCTTCTCCTTCTCCTTCTTCTACATCTTCTGATTCAGCCTCCAGACTTCACCTTCTCCTTTTCCTTCTTCTACTTCTTCTGATTCACCCTCCAGACTTCACCTTCTCCTTCTCCTTCTTCTACTTCTTCTGATTCACCCTCCAGTCTTCACCTTCTCCTTTTCCTTCTTCTGCTTCTTCTGCTTCACCCTCCAGACTTCACCTTCTCCTTCTCCTTCTTCTACTTCTTCTGATTCACCCTCCAGACTTCACCTTCTCCTTCTCCTTCTTCTGCTTCTTCTGATTCACCCTCCAGACTTCACCTTCTCCTTCTCCTTATTCTGCTTCTTCTGATTCACCCTCCAGACTTCACCTTCTCCTTCTCCTTCTTCTGCTTCTTCTGATTCACCCTCCAGACTTCACCTTCTCCTTCTCCTTCTTCTGCTTCTTCTGATTCACCCTCCAGACTTCACCTTCTCCTTCTCCTTCTTCTACTTCTTCTGATTCACCCTCCAGACTTCATCTTCTCCTTCTCCTTCTTCTGCTTCTTCTGATTCACCTTCCAGACTTCACCTTCTCCTTCTCCTTCTTCTGCTTCTTCTGATTCACCCTCCAGAGTTCACCTTCTCCTTCTCCTTCTTCTACTTCTTCTGATTCACCCTCCAGACTTCACCTTCTCCTTTTCCTGCTTCTACTTCTTCTGATTCACCCTCCAGACTTCACCTTCTCCTTCTCCATCTTCTGCTTCTTCTGCTTCACCCTCCAGACTTCACCTTCTCCTTCTCCTTCTTCTGCTTCTTCTGCTGCGCCCTCCAGACTTCACCTTCTCCTTTTCCTTCTTCTGCTTCTTCTGCTTCACCCTCCTGACTTCACCTTCTCCTTCTCCTTCTTCTACTTCTTCTGCTTTACCCCCCTGACTTCACCTTCTCCTTCTCCTTCTTCTGCTTCTTCTGATTCACCCTCCTAACTTCACCTTCTCCTTCTCCTTCTTCTGCTTCTTCTGATTCACCCTCCTGACTTCACCTTCTCCTTCTCCTTCTTCTGCTTCTTCTGATTAACCCTCCAGACTTCACCTTCTCCTTCTCCTTCTTCTGCTTCTTCTGATTCACCCTCCAGACTTCACCTTCTCCTTCTCCTTCTTCTGCTTCTTCTGATTCACCCTCCAGACCTCACCTTCTCCTTCTCCTTCTTCTACTTCTTCTGATTCACCCTCCAGACTTCATCTTCTCCTTCTCCTTCTTCTGCTTCTTCTGATTCACCCTCCAGACTTCACCTTCTCCTTCTCCTTCTTCTGCTTCTTCTGATTCACCCTCCAGACTTCACCTTCTCCATCTCCTTCTTCTACTTCTTCTGATTCAGCCTCCACACTTCCCCTTCTCCTTTTCCTTCTTCTACTTCTTCTGATTCACCCTCCAGACTTCACCTTCTCCTTCTCCTTCTTCTACTTCTTCTGATTCACCCTCCAGTCTTCACCTTCTCCTTTTCCTTCTTCTGCTTCTTCTGCTTCACCCTCCAGACTTCACCTTCTCCTGCTCTTTCTTCTACTTCTTTTGATTCACCCTCCAGACTTCACCTTCTCCTTCTCCTTCTTCTGCTTCTTCTGATTCACCCTCCAGACTTCACCTTCTCCTTCTCCTTATTCTGCTTCTTCTGATTCACCCTCCAGACTTCACCTTCTCCTTCTCCTTCTTCTGCTTCTTCTGATTCACCCTCCAGACTTCACCTTCTCCTTCTCCTTCTTCTGCTTCTTCTGATTCACCCTCCAGACTTCACCTTCTCCTTCTCCTTCTTCTACTTCTTCTGATTCACCCTCCAGACTTCATCTTCTCCTTCTCCTTCTTCTGCTTCTTCTGATTCACCTTCCAGACTTCACCTTCTCCTTCTCCTTCTTCTGCTTCTTCTGGTTCACCCTCCAGACTTCACCTTCTCCTTCTCCTTCTTCTACTTCTTCTGATTCACCCTCCAGACTTCACCTTCTCCTTCTCCTTCTTCTACTTCTTCTGATTCACCCTCCAGACTTCACCTTCTCCTTCTACTTCTTCTGCTTCTTCTGATTCACCCTCCAGACTTCACCTTCTCCTTCTCCTTCTTCTGCTTCTTCTGATTCACCCTCCAGTCTTCACCTTCTCCTTCTCCTTCTTCTGCTTCTTCTGATTCATCCTCCAGACTTCACCTTCTCCTTCTCCTTCTTCTGCTTCTTCTGATTCACCCTCCTGACTTCACCATCTCCTTCTCCTTCTTCTGCTTCTTCTGATTCACCCTCCAGACTTCACCTTCTCCTTCTCATTCGTCTACTTCTTCTGATTCACTCTCCAGACAACACCTTCTCCTTCTCCTTCTTCTACTTCTTCTGATTCACCCTCCAGACTTCACCTTCTCCTTCTCCTTCTTCTGCTTCTTCTGATTCACCCTGCAGACTTCACCTTCTCCTTCTCCTTCTTCTACTTCTTCTGATTCACCCTCCAGACTTCCCCTTCTCCTTCTCCTTCTTCTACTTCTTCTGCTTCACCCTCCAGACTTCACCTTCTCCTTCTCCTTCTTCTGCATCTTCTGCTGCGCCCTCCAGACTTCACCTTCTCCTTCTCCTTCTTCTGCTTCTTCTGCTTCACCCTCCTGACTTCACCTTCTCCTTCTCCTTCTTCTGCTTCTTCTGATTCACCCTCCAGACCTCACCTTCTCCTTCTCCTTCTGCTACTTCTTCTGATTCACCCTCCAGACTTCATCTTCTCCTTCTCCTTCTTCTGCTTCTTCTGATTCACCCTCCAGACTTCACCTTCTCCTTCTCCTTCTTCTGCTTCTTCTGATTCACCCTCCAGACTTCACCTTCTCCTGCTCCTTCTTCTACTTCTTCTGATTCACCCTCCAGACTTCATCTTCTCCTTCTCCTTCTTCTGCTTCTTCTGCTTCGCCCTCCAGACTTCACCTTCTCCTTCTCCTTCTTCTGCTTCTTCTGCTTCACCCTCCAGACTTCACCTTCTCCTTCTCCTTCTTCTGCTTCTTCTGCTTCACCCTCCTGACTTCACCTTCTCCTTCTCCTTCTTCTACTTCTTCTGATTCACCCTCCAGACTTCACCTTCTCCTTCTCCTTCGTCTGCTTCTTCTGCTTCACCCTCCAGACTTCACCTTCTCCTTCTCCTTCTTCTGCTTCTTCTGCTGCGCCCTCCAGACGTCACCTTCTCCTTCTCCTTCTTCTGCTTCTTCTGCTTCACCCTCCTGACTTCACCTTCTGCTTCTCCTTCTTCTACTTCTTCTGCTTCACCCCCCTGACTTCACCTTCTGCTTCTCCTTCTTCTGCTTCTTCTGATTCACCCTCCTGACTTCACCTTCTCCTTCTACTTCTTCTGCTTCTTCTGATTCACCCTCCAGACTTCACCTTCTCCTTCTCCTTCTTCTGCTTCTTCTGATTCACCCTCCAGACCTCACCTTCTCCTTATCCTTCTTCTACTTCTTCTGATTCACCCTCCAGACTTCATCTTCTCCTTCTCCTTCTTCTGCTTCTTCTGATTCACCCTCCAGACTTCACCTTCTCCTTCTCCTTCTTCTGCTTCTTCTGATTCACCCTCCAGACTTCACCTTCTCCTTCTCCTTCTTCTACATCTTCTGATTCAGCCTCCAGACTTCACCTTCTCCTTTTCCTTCTTCTACTTCTTCTGATTCACCCTCCAGACTTCACCTTCTCCTTCTCCTTCTTCTACTTCTTCTGATTCACCCTCCAGTCTTCACCTTCTACTTTTCCTTCTTCTGCTTCTTCTGCTTCACCCTCCAGACTTCACCTTCTCCTTCTCCTTCTTCTACTTCTTCTGATTCACCCTCCAGACTTCACCTTCTCCTTCTCCTTCTTCTGCTTCTTCTGATTCACCCTCCAGACTTCACCTTCTCCTTCTCCTTATTCTGCTTCTTCTGATTCACCCTCCAGACTTCACCTTCTCCTTCTCCTTCTTCTGCTTCTTCTGATTCACCCTCCAGACTTCACCTTCTCCTTCTCCTTCTTCTGCTTCTTCTGATTCACCCTCCAGACTTCACCTTCTCCTTCTCCTTCTTCTACTTCTTCTGCTTCACCCTCCAGACTTCACCTTCTCCTTCTCTTTCTTCTACTTCTTCAGATTCACCCTCCAGACTTCACCTTCTCCTTTTCCTTCTTCTGCTTCTTCTGCTTCACCCTGCAGACTTCACCTTCTCCTTCTCTTTCTTCTACTTCTTCAGATTCACCATCCAGACTTCACCTTCTCCTTCTCCTTCTTCTGCTTCTTCTGATTCACCTTCCAGACTTCACCTTCTCCTTCTCCTTCTTCTGCTTCTTCTGATTCACACTCCAGACTTCACCTTCTCCTTCTCCTTCATCTACTTCTTCTGATTCACCCTCCAGACTGCACCTTCTCCTTCTCCTTCTTCTGCTTCTTCTGATTCACCCTCCAGACTTCACCTTCTCCTTCTCCTTCTTCTGCTTCTTCTGATTCACCCTCCAGTCCTCACCTTCTCCTTCTCCTTCTTCCGCTTCTTCTGATTCACCCTCCAGACTTCACCTTCTCCTTCTCCTTCTTCTGCTTCTTCTGATTCACCCTCCTGACTTCACCTTCTCCTTCTCCTTCTTCTGCTTCTTCTGATTCACCCTCCAGACTTCACCTTCTCCTTCTCCTTCGTCTACTTCTTCTGATTCACCCTCCAGACTGCACCTTCTCCTTCTCCTTCTTCTACTTCTTCTGATTCACCCTCCAGACTTCACCTTCTCCTTCTCCTTCTTCTGCTTCTTCTGATTCACCCTGCAGACTTCACCTTCTCCTTCTCCTTCTTCTACTTCTTCTGATTCATCCTCCAGACTTCACCTTCCCCTTCTCCTTCTTCTACTTCTTCTGCTTCACCCTCCAGACTTCACCTTTTCCTTCTCCTTCTTCTGCATCTTCTGCTGCGCCCTACAGACTTCACCTTCTCCTTCTCCTTCTTCTGCTTCTTCTGCTTCACCCTCCTGACTTCACCTTCTCCTTCTCCTTCTTCTGCTTCTTCTGATTCACCCTCCAGACCTCACCTTCTCCTTCTCCTTCTTCTACTTCTTCTGATTCACCCTCCAGACTTCATCTTCTCCTTCTCCTTCTTCTGCTTCTTCTGATTCACCCTCCAGACTTCACCTTCTCCTTCTCCTTCTTCTGCTTCTTCTGATTCACCCTCCAGAATTCACCTTCTCCTTCTCCTTCTTCTACTTCTTCTGATTCACCCTCCAGACTTCACCTTCTCCTTCTCCTTCTTCTGCTTCTTCTGCTTCGCCCTCCAGACTTCAGCTTCTCCTTCTCCTTCTTCTGCTTCTTCTGCTTCACCCTCCTGACTTCACCTTCTCCTTCTCCTTCTTCTACTTCTTCTGATTCACCCACCAGACTTCACCTTCTCCTTCTCCTTCTTCTGCTTCTTCTGCTTCACCCTCCAGACTTCACCTTCTCCTTCTCCTTCTTCTGCTTCTTCTGCTGCGCCCTCCAGACTTCACCTTCTCCTTCTCCTTCTTCTGCTTCACCCTCCTGACTTCACCTTCTCCTTCTCCTTCTTCTACTTCTTCTGCTTCACCCCCCTGACTTCACCTTCTCCTTCTCCTTCTTCTGCTTCTTCTGATTCACCCTCCTAACTTCACCTTCTCCTTCTCCTTCTTCTGCTTCTTCTGATTCACCCTCCTGACTTCACCTTCTCCTTCTACTTCTTCTGCTTCTTCTGATTCACCCTCCAGACTTCACCTTCTCCTTCTCCTTCTTCTGCTTCTTCTGATTCACCCTCCAGACTTCACCTTCTCCTTCTCCTTCTTCTGCTTCTTCTGATTCACCCTCCAGACCTCACCTTCTCCTTCTCCTTCTTCTACTTCTTCTGATTCACCCTCCAGACTTCATCTTCTCCTTCTCCTTCTTCTGCTTCCTCTGATTCACCCTCCAGACTTCACCTTCTCCTTCTCCTTCTTCTGCTTCTTCTGATTCACCCTCCAGACTTCACCTTCTCCTTCTCCTTCTTCTACTTCTTCTGATTCAGCCTCCAGACTTCACCTTCTCCTTTTCCTTCTTCTACTTCTTCTGATTCACCCTCCAGACTTCACATTCTCCTTCTCCTTCTTCTACTTCTTCTGATTCACCCTCCAGTCTTCACCTTCTCCTTTTCCTTCTTCTGCTTCTTCTGCTTCACCCTCCAGACTTCACCTTCTCCTTCTCCTTCTTCTACTTCTTCTGATTCACCCACCAGACTTCACCTTCTCCTTCTCCTTCTTCTGCTTCTTCCGATTCACCCTCCAGACTTCACCTTCTCCTTCTCCTTATTCTGCTTCTTCTGATTCACCCTCCAGACTTCACCTTCTCCTTCTCCTTCTTCTGCTTCTTCTGATTCACCCTCCAGACTTCACCTTCTCCTTTTCCTTCTTCTACTTCTTCTGATTCACCCTCCAGACTTCACCTTCTCCTTCTCCTTCTTCTACTTCTTCTGATTCACCCTCCAGTCTTCACCTTCTCCTTTTCCTTCTTCTGCTTCTTCTGCTTCACCCTCCAGACATCACCTTCTCCTTCTCCTTCTTCTACTTCTTCTGATTCACCCTCCAGACTTCACCTTCTCCTTCTCCTTCTTCTGCTTCTTCTGATTCACCCTCCAGACTTCACCTTCTCCTTCTCCTTATTCTGCTTCTTCTGATTCACCCTCCAGACTTCACCTTCTCCTTCTCCTTCTTCTGCTTCTTCTGATTCACCCTCCAGACTTCACCTTCTCCTTCTCCTTCTTCTGCTTCTTCTGATTCACCCTCCAGACTTCACCTTCTCCTTCTCCTTCTTCTACTTCTTCTGATTCACCCTCCAGACTTCATCTTCTCCTTCTTCTGCTTCTTCTGATACACCTTCCAGACTTCACCTTCTCCTTCTCCTTCTTCTGCTTCTTCTGATTCACCCTCCAGACTTCACCTTCTCCTTCTCCTTCTTCTACTTCTTCTGATTCACCCTAGAGACTTCACCTTCTCCTTCTCCTTCTTCTCCTTCTTCTGATTCACCCTCCAGACTTCACCTTCTCCTTCTCCTTCTTCTGCTTCTTCTGATTCACCCTCCAGACTTCACCTTCTCCTTCTCCTTCTTCTACTTCTTCTGATTCATCCTCCAGTCTTCACCTTCTCCTTTTCCTTCTTCTGCTTCTTCTGCTTCACCCTCCAGACTTCACCTTCTCCTTCTCCTTCTTCTACTTCTTCTGATTCACCCTCCAGACTTCACCTTCTCCTTCTCCTTCTTCTGCTTCTTCTGATTCACCCTCCAGACCACCTTCTCCTTCTCCTTATTCTGCTTCTTCTGATTCACCCTCCAGACTTCACCTTCTCCTTCTCCTTCTTCTGCTTCTTCTGATTCACCCTCCAGACTTCACCTTCTCCTTCTCCTTCTTCTGCTTCTTCTGATTCACCCTCCAGACTTCACCTTCTCCTTCTCCTTCTTCTACTTCTTCTGATTCACCCTCCAGACTTCATCTTCTCCTTCTCCTTCTTCTGCTTCTTCTGATACACCTTCCAGACTTCACCTTCTCCTTCTCCTTCTTCTGCTTCTTCTGATTCACCCTCCAGACTTCACCTTCTCCTTCTCCTTCTTCTACTTCTTCTGATTCACCCTCCAGACTTCACCTTCTCCTTCTCCTTCTTCTCCTTCTTCTGATTCACCCTCCAGACTTCACCTTCTCCTTCTCCTTCTTCTGCTTCTTCTGATTCACCCTCCAGACTTCACCTTCTCCTTCTCCTTTTTCTACTTCTTCTGATTCACCCTCCAGTCTTCACCTTCTCCTTCTCCTTCTTCTGCTTCTTCTGATTCACCCTCCAGACTTCACCTTCTCCTTCTCCTTCTTCTGCTTCTTCTGATTCACCCTCCTGACTTCACCTTCTCCTTCTCCTTCTTCTGCTTCTTCTGATTCACCCTCCAGACTTCACCTTCTCCTTCCCATCTTCTACTTCTTCTGATTCACCCTCCAGACTTCACCTTCTCCTTCTCCTTCGTCTACTTCTTCTGATTCACCCTCCAGACTACACCTTCTCCTTCTCCTTCTTCTACTTCTTCTGATTCACCCTCCAGACTTCACCTTCTCCTTCTCCTTCTTCTGCTTCTTCTGATTCACCCTGCAGACTTCACCTTCTCCTTCTCCTTCTTCTACTTCTTCTGATTCACCCTCCAGGCTTCACCTTCTCCTTCTCCTTCTTCTACTTCTTCTGCTTCACCCTCCAAACATCACCTTCTCCTTCTCCTTCTTCTCCATCTTCTGCTGCGCCCTCCAGACTTCACCTTCTCCTTCTCCTTCTTCTACTTCTTCTGATTCAGCCTCCAGACTTCACCTTCTCCTTTTCCTTCTTCTACTTCTTCTGATTCACCCTCCAGACCTCACCTTCTCCTTCTCCTTCTTCTACTTCTTCTGATTCACCCTCCAGTGTTCACCTTCTCCTTTTCCTTCTTCTGCTTCTTCTGCTTCACCCTCCAGACTTCACCTTCTCCTTCTCTTTCTTCTACTTCTTCTGATTCACCCTCCAGACTTCACCTTCTCCTTCTCCTTCTTCTGCTTCTTCTGATTCACCTTCCAGACTTCACCTTCTCCTTCTCCTTCTTCTGCTTCTTCTGATTCACCCTCCAGACTTCACCTTCTCCTTCTCCTTCTTCTACTTCTTCTGATTCACCCTCCAGACTTCACCTTCTCCTTCTCCTTCTTCTACTTCTTCTGATTCACCCTCCAGACTTCACCTTCTCCTTCTCCTTCTTCTGCTTCTTCTGTTTCACTCTCCAGACTTCACCTTCTCCTTCTCCTTCTTCTGCTTCTTCTGATTCACCCTCCTGACTTCACCTTCTCCTTCTCCTTCTTCTGCATCTTCTGCTGCGCCCTACAGACTTCACCTTCTCCTTCTCCTTCTTCTGCTTCTTCTGCTTCACCCTCCTGACTTCACCTTCTCCTTCTCCTTCTTCTGCTTCTTCTGATTCACCCTCCAGACCTCACCTTCTCCTTCTCCTTCTTCTACTTCTGATTCACCCTCCAGACTTCATCTTCTCCTTCTCCTTCTTCTGCTTCTTCTGATTCACCCTCCAAACTTCACCTTCTCCTTCTCCTTCTTCTGCTTCTTCTGATTCACCCTCCAGAATTCACCTTCTCCTTCTCCTTCTTCTACTTCTTCTGATTCACCCTCCAGACTTCACCTTCTCCTTCTCCTTCTTCTACTTCTTCTGCTTCGCCCTCCAGACTTCACCTTCTCCTTCTCCTTCTTCTGCTTCTTCTGCTTCACCCTCCAGACTTCACCTTCTCCTTCTCCTTCTTCTGCTTCTTCTGCTTCACCCTCCTGACTTCACCTTCTCCTTCTCCTTCTTCTACTTCTTCTGATTCACCCTCCAGACTTCACCTTCTCCTTCTCCTTCTTCTGCTTCTTCTGCTTCACCCTCCAGACTTCACCTTCTCCTTCTCCTTCTTCTGCTTCTTCTGCTTCACCCTCCAGACTTCACCTTCTCTTTCTCCTTCTTCTACTTCTTCTGCTTTACCCCCCTGACTTCACCTTCTCCTTCTCCTTCTTCTGCTTCTTCTGATTCACCCTCCTAACTTCACCTTCTCCTTCTCCTTCTTCTGCTTCTTCTGATTCACCCTCCTGACTTCACCTTCTCCTTCTACTTCTTCTGCTTCTTCTGATTCACCCTCCAGACTTCACCTTCTCCTTCTCCTTCTTCTGCTTCTTCTGATTCACCCTCCAGACTTCACCTTCTCCTTCTCCTTCTTCTGCTTCTTCTGATTCACCCTCCAGACCTCACCTTCTCCTTCTCCTTCTTCTACTTCTTCTGATTCACCCTCCAGACTTCATCTTCTCCTTCTCCTTCTTCTGCTTCCTCTGATTCACCCTCCAGACTTCACCTTCTCCTTCTCCTTCTTCTGCTTCTTCTGATTCACCCTCCAGACTTCACCTTCTCCTTCTCCTTCTTCTACTTCTTCGGATTCAGCCTCCAGACTTCACCTTCTCCTTTTCCTTCTTCTACTTCTTCTGATTCACCCTCCAGACTTCACCTTCTCCTTCTCCTTCTTCTACTTCTTCTGATTCACCCTCCAGTCTTCACCTTCTCCTTTTCCTTCTTCTGCTTCTTCTGCTTCACCCTCCAGACTTCACCTTCTCCTTCTCCTTCTTCTACTTCTTCTGATTCACCCTCCAGACTTCACCTTCTCCTTCTCCTTCTTCTGCTTCTTCCGATTCACCCTCCAGACTTCACCTTCTCCTTCTCCTTATTCTGCTTCTTCTCATTCACCCTCCAGACTTCACCTTCTCCTTCTCCTTCTTCTGCTTCTTCTGATTCACCCTCCAGACTTCACCTTCTCCTTCTCCTTCTTCTGCTTCTTCTGATTCACCCTCCAGACTTCACCTTCTCCTTCTCCTTCTTCTGCTTCTTCCGATTCACCCTCCAGACTTCACCTTCTCCTTCTCCTTATTCTGCTTCTTCTCATTCACCCTCCAGACTTCACCTTCTCCTTCTCCTTCTTCTGCTTCTTCTGATTCACCCTCCAGACTTCACCTTCTCCTTCTCCTTCTTCTACTTCTTCTGATTCAGCCTCCAGACTTCACCTTCTCCTTTTCCTTCTTCTACTTCTTCTGATTCACCCTCCAGACTTCACCTTCTCCTTCTCCTTCTTCTACTTCTTCTGATTCACCCTCCAGTCTTCACCTTCTCCTTTTCCTTCTTCTACTTCTTCTGCTTCACCCTCCAGACTTCACCTTCTCCTTCTCCTTCTTCTACTTCTTCTGATTCACCCTCCAGACTTCACCTTCTCCTTCTCCTTCTTCTGCTTCTTCTGATTCACCCTCCAGACTTCACCTTCTCCTTCTCCTTCTTCTACTTCTTCTGATTCACCCTCCAGACTTCATCTTCTCCTTCTCCTTCTTCTGCTTCTTCTGATTCACCTTCCAGACTTCACCTTCTCCTTCTCCTTCTTCTGCTTCTTCTGATTCACCCTCCAGACTTCACCTTCTACTTCTCCTTCTTCCAATTCTTCTGATTCACCCTCCAGACTTCACCTTCTCCTTCTCCTTCTTCTACTTCTTCTGATTCACCCTCCAGACTTCACCTTCTCCTTCTCCTTCTTCTGCTTCTTCTGATTCACACTCCAGACTTCACCTTCTCCTTCTCCTTCTTCTACTTCTTCTGATTCACCCTCCAGTCTTCACCTTCTCCTTCTCCTTCTTCTGCTTCTTCTGATTCACCCTCCAGACTTCACCTTCTCCTTCTCCTTCTTCTGCTTCTTCTGATTCACCCTCCTGACTTCACCTTCTCCTTCTCCTTCTTCTGCTTCTTCTGATTCACCCTCCAGACTTCACCTTCTCCTTCTCCTTCTTCTGCTTCTTCTGATTCACCCTCCAGACCTCACCTTCTCCTTCTCCTTCTTCTACTTCTTCTGATTCACCCTCCAGACTTCATCTTCTCCTTCTCCTTCTTCTGCTTCTTCTGATTCACCCTCCAGACTTCACCTTCTCCTTCTCCTTCTTCTGCTTCTTCTGATTCACCCTCCAGACTTCACCTTCTCCTTCTCCTTCTTCTACATCTTCTGATTCAGCCTCCAGACTTCACCTTCTCCTTTTCCTTCTTCTACTTCTTCTGATTCACCCTCCAGACTTCACCTTCTCCTTCTCCTTCTTCTACTTCTTCTGATTCACCCTCCAGTCTTCACCTTCTCCTTTTCCTTCTTCTGCTTCTTCTGCTTCACCCTCCAGACTTCACCTTCTCCTTCTCCTTCTTCTACTTCTTCTGATTCACCCTCCAGACTTCACCTTCTCCTTCTCCTTCTTCTGCTTCTTCTGATTCACCCTCCAGACTTCACCTTCTCCTTCTCCTTATTCTGCTTCTTCTGATTCACCCTCCAGACTTCACCTTCTCCTTCTCCTTCTTCTGCTTCTTCTGATTCACCCTCCAGACTTCACCTTCTCCTTCTCCTTCTTCTGCTTCTTCTGATTCACCCTCCAGACTTCACCTTCTCCTTCTCCTTCTTCTACTTCTTCTGATTCACCCTCCAGACTTCATCTTCTCCTTCTCCTTCTTCTGCTTCTTCTGATACACCTTCCAGACTTCACCTTCTCCTTCTCCTTCTTCTGCTTCTTCTGATTCACCCTCCAGACTTCACCTTCTCCTTCTCCTTCTTCTACTTCTTCTGATTCACCCTCCAGACTTCACCTTCTCCTTCTCCTTCTTCTCCTTCTTCTGATTCACCCTCCAGACTTCACCTTCTCCTTCTCCTTCTTCTGCTTCTTCTGATTCACCCTCCAGACTTTACCTTCTCCTTCTCCTTTTTCTACTTCTTCTGATTCACCCTCCAGTCTTCACCTTCTCCTTCTCCTTCTTCTGCTTCTTCTGATTCACCCTCCAGACTTCACCTTCTCCTTCTCCTTCTTCTGCTTCATCTGATTAACCCTCCTGACTTCACCTTCTCCTTCTCCTTCTTCTGCTTCTTCTGATTCACCCTCCAGACTTCACCTTCTCCTTCCAATCTTCTACTTCTTCTGATTCACCCTCCAGACTTCACCTTCTCCTTCTCCTTCGTCTACTTCTTCTGATTCACCCTCCAGACTACACCTTCTCCTTCTCCTTCTTCTACTTCTTCTGATTCACCCTCCAGACTTCACCTTCTCCTTCTCCTTCTTCTGCTTCTTCTGATTCACCCTGCAGACTTCACCTTCTCCTTCTCCTTCTTCTACCTCTTCTGATTCACCCTCCAGACTTCACCTTCTCCTTCTCCTTCTTCTACTTCTTCTGATTCACCCTCCAGACTTCACCTTCTCCTTCTCCTTCTTCTGCTTCTTCTGATTCACCCTGCAGACTTCACCTTCTCCTTCTCCTTCTTCTGCTTCTTCTGATTCACCCTCCAGACTTCACCTTCTCCTTCTCCTTCTTCTACTTCTTCTGATTCACCCTCCAGACTTCATCTTCTCCTTCTCCTTCTTCTGCTTCTTCTGATACACCTTCCAGGCTTCACCATCTCCTTCTCCTTCTTCTGCTTCTTCTGATTCACCCTCCAGACTTCACCTTCTCCTTCTCCTTCTTCTACTTCTTCTGATTCACCCTCCAGACTTCACCTTCTCCTTCTCCTTCTTCTCCTTCTTCTGATTCACCCTCCAGACTTCACCTTCTCCTTCTCCTTCTTCTGCTTCTTCTGATTCACCCTCCAGACTTCACCTTCTCCTTCTCCTTTTTCTACTTCTTCTGATTCACCCTCCAGTCTTCACCTTCTCCTTCTCCTTCTTCTACTTCTTCTGATTCACCCTCCAGACTTCACCTTCTCCTTCTCCTTCTTCTGCTTCTTCTGATTCACCCTCCTGACTTCACCTTCTCCTTCTCCTTCTTCTGCTTCTTCTGATTCACCCTCCAGACTTCACCTTCTCCTTCCCATCTTCTACTTCTTCTGATTCACCCTCCAGACTTCACCTTCTCCTTCTCCTTCGTCTACTTCTTCTGATTCACCCTCCAGACTACACCTTCTCCTTCTCCTTCTTCTACTTCTTCTGATTCACCCTCCAGACTTCACCTTCTCCTTCTCCTTCTTCTGCTTCTTCTGATTCACCCTGCAGACTTCACCTTCTCCTTCTCCTTCTTCTACTTCTTCTGATTCACCCTCCAGACTTTACCTTCTCCTTCTCCTTCTTCTACTTCTTCTGCTTCACCCTCCAGACATCACCATCTCCTTCTCCTTCTTCTGCATCTTCTGCTGCGCCCTCCAGACTTCACCTTCTCCTTCTCCTTCTCTACTTCTTCTGATTCAGCCTCCAGACTTCACCTTCTCCTTTTCCTTCTTCTACTTCTTCTGATTCACCCTCCAGACTTCACCTTCTCCTTCTTCTACTTCTTCTGATTCACCCTCCAGTCTTCACCTTCTCCTTTTCCTTCTTCTGCTTCTTCTGCTTCACCCTCCAGACTTCACCTTCTCCTTCTCTTTCTTCTACTTCTTCTGATTCACCCTCCAGACTTCACCTTCTCCTTCTCCTTCTTCTGCTTCTTCTGATTCACCTTCCAGACTTCACCTTCTCCTTCTCCTTCGTCTGCTTCTTCTGATTCACCCTCCAGACTTCACCTTCTCCTTCTCCTTCTTCTACTTCTTCTGATTCACCCTCCAGACTTCACCTTCTCCTTCTCCTTCTTCTACTTCTTCTGATTCACCCTCCAGACTTCAGCTTCTCCTTCTCCTTCTTCTGCTTCTTCTGATTCACTCTCCAGACTTCACCTTCTCCTTCTCCTTCTTCTGCTTCTTCTGATTCACCCTCCTGACTTCACCTTCTCCTTCTCCTTCTTCTGCATCTTCTGCTGCGCCCTACAGACTTCACCTTCTCCTTCTCCTTCTTCTGCTTCTTCTGCTTCACCCTCCTGACTTCACCTTCTCCTTCTCCTTCTTCTGCTTCTTCTGATTCACCCTCCAGACCTCACCTTCTCCTTCTCCTTCTTCTACTTCTGATTCACCCTCCAGACTTCATCTTCTCCTTCTCCTTCTTCTGCTTCTTCTGATTCACCCTCCAAACTTCACCTTCTCCTTCTCCTTCTTCTGCTTCTTCTGATTCACCCTCCAGAATTCACCTTCTCCTTCTCCTTCTTCTACTTCTTCTGATTCACCCTCCAGACTTCACCTTCTCCTTCTCCTTCTTCCACTTCTTCTGCTTCGCCCTCCAGACTTCACCTTCTCCTTCTCCTTCTTCAGCTTCTTCTGCTTCACCCTCCAGACTTCACCTTCTCCTTCTCCTTCTTCTGCTTCTTCTGCTTCACCCTCCTGACTTCACCTTCTCCTTCTCCTTCTTCTACTTCTTCTGATTCACCCTCCAGACTTCACCTTCTCCTTCTCCTTCTTCTGCTTCTTCTGCTTCACCCTCCAGACTTCACCTTCTCCATCTCCTTCTTCTGCTTCTTCTGCTGCGCCCTCCAGACTTCACTTCTCCTTCTCCTTCTTCTGCTTCTTCTGCTTCACCCTCCTGACTTCACCTTCTACTTCTCCTTCTTCTACTTCTTCTGCTTCACCCCCCTGACTTCACCTTCTCCTTCTCCTTCTTCTGCTTCTTCTGATTCACCCTCCTAACTTCACCTTCTCCTTCTCCTTCTTCTGCTTCTTCTGATTCACCCTCCTGACTTCACCTTCTCCTTCTACTTCTTCTGCTTCTTCTGATTCACCCTCCAGACTTCACCTTCTCCTTCTCCTTCTTCTGCTTCTTCTGATTCATCCTCCAGACTTCACCTTCTCCTTCTCCTTCTTCTGCTTCTTCTGATTCACCCTCCAGACCTCACCTTCTCCTTCTCCTTCTTCTACTTCTTCTGATTCACCCTCCAGACTTCATCTTCTCCTTCTCCTTCTTCTGCTTCCTCTGATTCACCCTCCAGACTTCACCTTCTCCTTCTCCTTCTTCTGCTTCTTCTGATTCACCCTCCAGACTTCACCTTCTCCTTCTCCTTCTTCTACTTCTTCTGATTCAGCCTCCAGACTTCACCTTCTCCTTTTCCTTCTTCTACTTCTTCTGATTCACCCTCCAGACTTCACCTTCTCCTTCTCCTTCTTCTACTTCTTCTGATTCACCCTCCAGTCTTCACCTTCTCCTTTTCCTTCTTCTGCTTCTTCTGCTTCACCCTCCAGACTTCACCTTCTCATTCTCCTTCTTCTACTTCTTCTGATTCACCCTCCAGACTTCACCTTCTCCTTCTCCTTCTTCTGCTTCTTCCGATTCACGCTCCAGACTTAACCTTCTCCTTCTCCTTATTCTGCTTCTTCTCATTCACCCTTCAGACTTCACCTTCTCCTTCTCCTTCTTCTGCTTCTTCTGATTCACCCTCCAGACTTCACCTTCTCCTTCTCCTTCTTCTGCTTCTTCTGATTCACCCTCCAGACTTCACCTTCTCCTTCTCCTTCTTCTGCTTCTTCTGATTCACCCTCCTGACTTCACCTTCTCCTTCTCCTTCTTCTGCTTCTTCTGATTCACCCTCCAGACTTCACCTTCTCCTTCTCCTTCTTCTGCTTCTTCTGATTCACCCTCCAGACCTCACCTTCTCCTTCTCCTTCTTCTACTTCTTCTGATTCACCCTCCAGACTTCATCTACTCCTTCTCCTTCTTCTGCTTCTTCTGATTCACCCTCCAGACCTCACCTTCTCCTTCTCCTTCTTCTACTTCTTCTGATTCACCCTCCAGACTTCATCTTCTCCTTCTCCTTCTTCTGCTTCCTCTGATTCACCCTCCAGACTTCACCTTCTCCTTCTCCTTCTTCTGCTTCTTCTGATTCACCCTCCAGACTTCACCTTCTCCTTCTCCTTCTTCTACTTCTTCTGATTCAGCCTCCAGACTTCACCTTCTCCTTTTCCTTCTTCTACTTCTTCTGATTCACCCTCCAGACTTCACCTTCTCCTTCTCCTTCTTCTGCTTCTTCTGATTCACCCTCCAAACTTCACCTTCTCCTTCTCCTTCTTCTACTTCTTCTGATTCAGCCTCCAGACTTCACCTTCTCCTTTTCCTTCTTCTACTTCTTCTGATTCACCCTCCAGACTTCACCTTCTCCTTCTCCTTCTTCTACTTCTTCTGATTCACCCTCCAGTCTTCACCTTCTCCTTTTCCTTCTTCTGCTTCTTCTGCTTCACCCTCCAGACTTCACCTTCTCATTCTCCTTCTTCTACTTCTTCTGATTCACCCTCCAGACTTCACCTTCTCCTTCTCCTTCTTCTGCTTCTTCCGATTCACCCTCCAGACTTAACCTTCTCCTTCTCCTTATTCTGCTTCTTCTCATTCACCCTTCAGACTTCACCTTCTCCTTCTCCTTCTTCTGCTTCTTCTGATTCACCCTCCAGACTTCACCTTCTCCTTCTCCTTCTTCTGCTTCTTCTGATTCACCCTCCAGACTTCACCTTCTCCTTCTCCTTCTTCTGCTTCTTCTGATTCACCCTCCTGACTTCACCTTCTCCTTCTCCTTCTTCTGCTTCTTCTGATTCACCCTCCAGACTTCACCTTCTCCTTCTCCTTCTTCTGCTTCTTCTGATTCACCCTCCAGACCTCACCTTCTCCTTCTCCTTCTTCTACTTCTTCTGATTCACCCTCCAGACTTCACCTTCTCCTTCTCCTTCTTCTGCTTCTTCTGATTCACCCTCCAGACCTCACCTTCTCCTTCTCCTTCTTCTACTTCTTCTGATTCACCCTCCAGACTTCATCTTCTCCTTCTCCTTCTTCTGCTTCCTCTGCTTCACCCTCCAGACTTCACCTTCTCCTTCTCCTTCTTCTGCTTCTTCTGATTCACCCTCCAGACTTCACCTTCTCCTTCTCCTTCTTCTACTTCTTCTGATTCAGCCTCCAGACTTCACCTTCTCCTTTTCCTTCTTCTACTTCTTCTGATTCACCCTCCAGACTTCACCTTCTCCTTCTCCTTCTTCTACTTCTTCTGATTCACCCTCCAGTCTTCACCTTCTCCTTTTCCTTCTTCTGCTTCTTCTGCTTCACCCTCCAGACTTCACCTTCTCCTTCTCCTTCTTCTACTTCTTCTGATTCACCCTCCAGACTTCACCTTCTCCTTCTCCTTCTTCTGCTTCTTCCGATTCACCCTCCAGACTTCACCTTCTCCTTCTCCTTATTCTGCTTCTTCTCATTCACCCTCCAGACTTCACCTTCTCCTTCTCCTTCTTCTGCTTCTTCTGATTCACCCTCCAGACTTCACCTTCTCCTTCTCCTTCTTCTGCTTCTTCTGATTCACCCTCCAGACTTCACCTTCTCCTTCTCCTTCTTCTGCTTCTTCCGATTCACCCTCCAGACTTCACCTTCTCCTTCTCCTTATTCTGCTTCTTCTCATTCACCCTCCAGACTTCACCTTCTCCTTCTCCTTCTTCTGCTTCTTCTGATTCACCCTCCAGACTTCACCTTCTCCTTCTCCTTCTTCTACTTCTTCTGATTCAGCCTCCAGACTTCACCTTCTCCTTTTCCTTCTTCTACTTCTTCTGATTCACCCTCCAGACTTCACCTTCTCCTTCTCCTTCTTCTACTTCTTCTAATTCACCCTCCAGTCTTCACCTTCTCCTTTTCCTTCTTCTACTTCTTCTGCTTCACCCTCCAGACTTCACCTTCTCCTTCTCCTTCTTCTACTTCTTCTGATTCACCCACCAGACTTCACCTTCTCCTTCTCCTTCTTCTGCTTCTTCCGATTCACCCTCCAGACTTCACCTTCTCCTTCTCCTTATTCTGCTTCTTCTGATTCACCCTCCAGACTTCACCTTCTCCTTCTCCTTCTTCTGCTTCTTCTGATTCACCCTCCAGACTTCACCTTCTCCTTCTCCTTCTTCTGCTTCTTCTGATTCACCCTCCAGACTTCACCTTCTCCTTCTCCTTCTTCTACCTCTTCTGATTCACCCTCCAGACTTCATCTTCTCCTTCTCCTTCTTCTGCTTCTTCTGATTCACCTTCCAGACTTCACCTTCTCCTTCTCCTTCTTCTGCTTCTTCTGATTCACCCTCCAGACTTCACCTTCTACTTCTCCTTCTTCCAATTCTTCTGATTCACCCTCCAGACTTCACCTTCTCCTTCTCCTTCTTCTACTTCTTCTGATTCACCCTCCAGACTTCACCTTCTCCTTCTCCTTCTTCTGCTTCTTCTGATTCACACTCCAGACTTCACCTTCTCCTTCTCCTTCTTCTACTTCTTCTGATTCACCCTCCAGTCTTCACCTTCTCCTTCTCCTTCTTCTGCTTCTTCTGATTCACCCTCCAGACTTCACCTTCTCCTTCTCCTTCTTCTGCTTCTTCTGATTCACCCTCCTGACTCCACCTTCTCCTTCTCCTTCTTCTGCTTCTTCTGATTCACCCTCCAGACTTCACCTTCTCCTTCTCCTTCTTCTGCTTCTTCTGATTCACCCTCCAGACCTCACCTTCTCCTTCTCCTTCTTCTACTTCTTCTGATTCACCCTCCAGACTTCATCTTCTCCTTCTCCTTCTTCTGCTTCTTCTGATTCACCCTCCAGACTTCACCTTCTCCTTCTCCTTCTTCTGCTTCTTCTGATTCACCCTCCAGACTTCACCTTCTCCTTCTCCTTCTTCTACATCTTCTGATTCAGCCTCCAGACTTCACCTTCTCCTTTTCCTTCTTCTACTTCTTCTGATTCACCCTCCAGACTTCACCTTCTCCTTCTCCTTCTTCTACTTCTTCTGATTCACCCTCCAGTCTTCACCTTCTCCTTTTCCTTCTTCTGCTTCTTCTGCTTCACCCTCCAGACTTCACCTTCTCCTTCTCCTTCTTCTACTTCTTCTGATTCACCCTCCAGACTTCACCTTCTCCTTCTCCTTCTTCTGCTTCTTCTGATTCACCCTCCAGACTTCACCTTCTCCTTCTCCTTATTCTGCTTCTTCTGATTCACCCTCCAGACTTCACCTTCTCCTTCTCCTTCTTCTGCTTCTTCTGATTCACCCTCCAGACTTCACCTTCTCCTTCTCCTTCTTCTGCTTCTTCTGATTCACCCTCCAGACTTCACCTTCTCCTTCTCCTTCTTCTACTTCTTCTGATTCACCCTCCAGACTTCATCTTCTCCTTCTCCTTCTTCTGCTTCTTCTGATACACCTTCCAGACTTCACCTTCTCCTTCTCCTTCTTCTGCTTCTTCTGATTCACCCTCCAGACTTCACCTTCTCCTTCTCCTTCTTCTACTTCTTCTGATTCACCCTCCAGACTTCACCTTCTCCTTCTCCTTCTTCTCCTTCTTCTGATTCACCCTCCAGACTTCACCTTCTCCTTCTCCTTCTTCTGCTTCTTCTGATTCACCCTCCAGACTTCACCTTCTCCTTCTCCTTTTTCTACTTCTTCTGATTCACCCTCCAGTCTTCACCTTCTCCTTCTCCTTCTTCTGCTTCTTCTGATTCACCCTCCAGACTTCACCTTCTCCTTCTCCTTCTTCTGCTTCTTCTGATTAACCCTCCTGACTTCACCTTCTCCTTCTCCTTCTTCTGCTTCTTCTGATTCACCCTCCAGACTTCACCTTCTCCTTCCAATCTTCTACTTCTTCTGATTCACCCTCCAGACTTCACCTTCTCCTTCTCCTTCGTCTACTTCTTCTGATTCACCCTCCAGACTACACCTTCTCCTTCTCCTTCTTCTACTTCTTCTGATTCACCCTCCAGACTTCACCTTCTCCTTCTCCTTCTTCTGCTTCTTCTGATTCACCCTGCAGACTTCACCTTCTCCTTCTCCTTCTTCTACCTCTTCTGATTCACCCTCCAGACTTCACCTTCTCCTTCTCCTTCTTCTACTTCTTCTGATTCACCCTCCAGACTTCACCTTCTCCTTCTCCTTCTTCTGCTTCTTCTGATTCACCCTGCAGACTTCACCTTCTCCTTCTCCTTCTTCTGCTTCTTCTGATTCACCCTCCAGACTTCACCTTCTCCTTCTCCTTCTTCTACTTCTTCTGATTCACCCTCCAGACTTCATCTTCTCCTTCTCCTTCTTCTGCTTCTTCTGATACACCTTCCAGACTTCACCTTCTCCTTCTCCTTCTTCTGCTTCTTCTGATTCACCCTCCAGACTTCACCTTCTCCTTCTCCTTCTTCTCCTTCTTCTGATTCACCCTCCAGACTTCACCTTCTCCTTCTCCTTCTTCTGCTTCTTCTGATTCACCCTCCAGACTTCACCTTCTCCTTCTCCTTTTTCTACTTCTTCTGATTCACCCTCCAGTCTTCACCTTCTCCTTCTCCTTCTTCTACTTCTTCTGATTCACCCTCCAGACTTCACCTTCTCCTTCTCCTTCTTCTGCTTCTTCTGATTCACCCTCCTGACTTCACCTTCTCCTTCTCCTTCTTCTGCTTCTTCTGATTCACCCTCCAGACTTCACCTTCTCCTTCCCATCTTCTACTTCTTCTGATTCACCCTCCAGACTTCACCTTCTCCTTCTCCTTCGTCTACTTCTTCTGATTCACCCTCCAGACTACACCTTCTCCTTCTCCTTCTTCTACTTCTTCTGATTCACCCTCCAGACTTCACCTTCTCCTTCTCCTTCTTCTGCTTCTTCTGATTCACCCTGCAGACTTCACCTTCTCCTTCTCCTTCTTCTACTTCTACTGATTCACCCTCCAGACTTTACCTTCTCCTTCTCCTTCTTCTACTTCTTCTGCTTCACCCTCCAGACATCACCTTCTCCTTCTCCTTCTTCTGCATCTTCTGCTGCGCCCTCCAGACTTCACCTTCTCCTTCTCCTTCTCTACTTCTTCTGATTCAGCCTCCAGACTTCACCTTCTCCTTTTCCTTCTTCTACTTCTTCTGATTCACCCTCCAGACTTCACCTTCTCCTTCTTCTACTTCTTCTGATTCACCCTCCAGTCTTCACCTTCTCCTTTTCCTTCTTCTGCTTCTTCTGCTTCACCCTCCAGACTTCACCTTCTCCTTCTCTTTCTTCTACTTCTTCTGATTCACCCTCCAGACTTCACCTTCTCCTTCTCCTTCTTCTGCTTCTTCTGATTCACCTTCCAGACTTCACCTTCTCCTTCTCCTTCGTCTGCTTCTTCTGATTCACCCTCCAGACTTCACCTTCTCCTTCTCCTTCTTCTACTTCTTCTGATTCACCCTCCAGACTTCACCTTCTCCTTCTCCTTCTTCTACTTCTTCTGATTCACCCTCCAGACTTCAGCTTCTCCTTCTCCTTCTTCTGCTTCTTCTGATTCACTCTCCAGACTTCACCTGCTCCTTCTCCTTCTTCTGCTTCTTCTGATTCACCCTCCTGACTTCACCTTCTCCTTCTCCTTCTTCTGCATCTTCTGCTGCGCCCTACAGACTTCACCTTCTCCTTCTCCTTCTTCTGCTTCTTCTGCTTCACCCTCCTGACTTCACCTTCTCCTTCTCCTTCTTCTGCTTCTTCTGATTCACCCTCCAGACCTCACCTTCTCCTTCTCCTTCTTCTACTTCTGATTCACCCTCCAGACTTCATCTTCTCCTTCTCCTTCTTCTGCTTCTTCTGATTCACCCTCCAAACTTCACCTTCTCCTTCTCCTTCTTCTGCTTCTTCTGATTCACCCTCCAGAATTCACCTTCTCCTTCTCCTTCTTCTACTTCTTCTGATTCACCCTCCAGACTTCACCTTCTCCTTCTCCTTCTTCCACTTCTTCTGCTTCGCCCTCCAGACTTCACCTTCTCCTTCTCCTTCTTCAGCTTCTTCTGCTTCACCCTCCAGACTTCACCTTCTCCTTCTCCTTCTTCTGCTTCTTCTGCTTCACCCTCCTGACTTCACCTTCTCCTTCTCCTTCTTCTACTTCTTCTGATTCACCCTCCAGACTTCACCTTCTCCTTCTCCTTCTTCTGCTTCTTCTGCTTCACCCTCCAGACTTCACCTTCTCCATCTCCTTCTTCTGCTTCTTCTGCTGCGCCCTCCAGACTTCACTTCTCCTTCTCCTTCTTCTGCTTCTTCTGCTTCACCCTCCTGACTTCACCTTCTACTTCTCCTTCTTCTACTTCTTCTGCTTCACCCCCCTGACTTCACCTTCTCCTTCTCCTTCTTCTGCTTCTTCTGATTCACCCTCCTAACTTCACCTTCTCCTTCTCCTTCTTCTGCTTCTTCTGATTCACCCTCCTGACTTCACCTTCTCCTTCTACTTCTTCTGCTTCTTCTGATTCACCCTCCAGACTTCACCTTCTCCTTCTCCTTCTTCTGCTTCTTCTGATTCATCCTCCAGACTTCACCTTCTCCTTCTCCTTCTTCTGCTTCTTCTGATTCACCCTCCAGACCTCACCTTCTCCTTCTCCTTCTTCTACTTCTTCTGATTCACCCTCCAGACTTCATCTTCTCCTTCTCCTTCTTCTGCTTCCTCTGATTCACCCTCCAGACTTCACCTTCTCCTTCTCCTTCTTCTGCTTCTTCTGATTCACCCTCCAGACTTCACCTTCTCCTTCTCCTTCTTCTACTTCTTCTGATTCAGCCTCCAGACTTCACCTTCTCCTTTTCCTTCTTCTACTTCTTCTGATTCACCCTCCAGACTTCACCTTCTCCTTCTCCTTCTTCTACTTCTTCTGATTCACCCTCCAGTCTTCACCTTCTCCTTTTCCTTCTTCTGCTTCTTCTGCTTCACCCTCCAGACTTCACCTTCTCATTCTCCTTCTTCTACTTCTTCTGATTCACCCTCCAGACTTCACCTTCTCCTTCTCCTTCTTCTGCTTCTTCCGATTCACCCTCCAGACTTAACCTTCTCCTTCTCCTTATTCTGCTTCTTCTCATTCACCCTTCAGACTTCACCTTCTCCTTCTCCTTCTTCTGCTTCTTCTGATTCACCCTCCAGACTTCACCTTCTCCTTCTCCTTCTTCTGCTTCTTCTGATTCACCCTCCAGACTTCACCTTCTCCTTCTCCTTCTTCTGCTTCTTCTGATTCACCCTCCTGACTTCACCTTCTCCTTCTCCTTCTTCTGCTTCTTCTGATTCACCCTCCAGACTTCACCTTCTCCTTCTCCTTCTTCTGCTTCTTCTGATTCACCCTCCAGACCTCACCTTCTCCTTCTCCTTCTTCTACTTCTTCTGATTCACCCTCCAGACTTCATCTACTCCTTCTCCTTCTTCTGCTTCTTCTGATTCACCCTCCAGACTTCACCTTCTCCTTCTCCTTCTTCTGCTTCTTCTGATTCACCCTCCAGACTTCACCTTCTCCTTCTCCTTCTTCTACATCTTCTGATTCAGCCTCCAGACTTCACCTTCTCCTTTTCCTTCTTCTACTTCTTCTGATTCACCCTCCAGACTTCACCTTCTCCTTCTCCTTCTTCTACTTCTTCTGATTCATCCTCCAGTCTTCACCTTCTCCTTTTCCTTCTTCTGCTTCTTCTGCTTCACCCTCCAGACTTCACCTTCTCCTTCTCCTTCTTCTACTTCTTCTGATTCACCCTCCAGACTTCACCTTCTCCTTCTCCTTCTTCTGCTTCTTCTGATACACCCTCCAGACTTCACCTTCTCCTTCTCCTTATTCTGCTTCTTCTGATTCACCGTCCAGACTTCACCTTCTCCTTCTCCTTCTTCTGCTTCTTCTGATTCACCCTCCAGACTTCACTTCTCCTTCTCCTTCTTCTGCTTCTTCTGATTCACCCTCCAGACTTCACCTTCTCCTTCTCCTTCTTCTACTTCTTCTGATTCACCCTCCAGACTTCATCTTCTCCTTCTCCTTCTTCTGCTTCTTCTGATACACCTTCCAGACTTCACCTTCTCCTTCTCCTTCTTCTGCTTCTTCTGATTCACCCTCCAGACTTCACCTTCTCCTTCTCCTTCTTCTACTTCTTCTGATTCACCCTCCAGACTTCACCTTCTCCTTCTCCTTCTTCTCCTTCTTCTGATTCACCCTCCAGACTTCACCTTCTCCTTCTCCTTCTTCTGCTTCTTCTGATTCACCCTCCAGACTTCACCTTCTCCTTCTCCTTTTTCTACTTCTTCTGATTCACCCTCCAGTCTTCACCTTCTCCTTCTCCTTCTTCTGCTTCTTCTGATTCACCCTCCAGACTTCACCTTCTCCTTCTCCTTCTTCTGCTTCTTCTGATTCACCCTCCTGACTTCACCTTCTCCTTCTCCTTCTTCTGCTTCTTCTGATTCACCCTCCAGACTTCACCTTCTCCTTCCCATCTTCTACTGCTTCTGATTCACCCTCCAGACTTCACCTTCTCCTTCTCCTTCGTCTACTTCTTCTGATTCACCCTCCAGACTACACCTTCTCCTTCTCCTTCTTCTACTTCTTCTGATTCACCCTGCAGACTTCACCTTCTCCTTCTCCTTCTTCTGCTTCTTCTGATTCACCCTGCAGACTTCACCTTCTCCTTCTCCTTCTTCTACTTCTTCTGATTCACCCTCCAGACTTCACCTTCTCCTTCTCCTTCTTCTACTTCTTCTGCTTCACCCTCCAGACATCACCTTCTCCTTCTCCTTCTTCTGCATCTTCTGCTGCGCCCTCCAGACTTCACCTTCTCCTTCTCCTTCTTCTACTTCTTCTGATTCAGCCTCCAGACTTCACCTTCTCCTTTTCCTTCTTCTACTTCTTCTGATTCACCCTCCAGACTTCACCTTCTCCTTCTCCTTCTTCTACTTCTTCTGATTCACCCTCCAGTCTTCACCTTCTCCTTTTCCTTCTTCTGCTTCTTCTGCTTCACCCTCCAGACTTCACCTTCTCCTTCTCTTTCTTCGACTTCTTCTGATTCACCCTCCAGACTTCACCTTCTCCTTCTCCTTCTTCTGCTTCTTCTGATTCACCTTCCAGACTTCACCTTCTCCTTCTCCTTCTTCTGCTTCTTCTGATTCACCCTCCAGACTTCACCTTCTCCTTCTCCTTCTTCTACTTCTTCTGATTCACCCTCCAGACTTCACCTTCTCCTTCTCCTTCTTCTGCTTCTTCTGATTCACTCTCCAGACTTCACCTTCTCCTTCTCCTTCTTCTGCTTCTTCTGATTCACCCTCCTGACTTCACCTTCTCCTTCTACTTCTTCTGCATCTTCTGCTGCGCCCTACAGACTTCACCTTCTCCTTCTCCTTCTTCTGCTTCTTCTGCTTCACCCTCCTGACTTCACCTTCTCCTTCTCCTTCTTCTGCTTCTTCTGATTCACCCTCCAGACCTCACCTTCTCCTTCTCCTTCTTCTACTTCTGATTCACCCTCCAGACTTCATCTTCTCCTTCTCCTTCTTCTGCTTCTTCTGATTCACCCTCCAAACTTCACCTTCTCCTTCTCCTTCTTCTGCTTCTTCTGATTCACCCTCCAGAATTCACCTTCTCCTTCTCCTTCTTCTACTTCTTCTGATTCACCCTCCAGACTTCACCTTCTCCTTCTCCTTCTTCTACTTCTTCTGCTTCGCCCTCCAGACTTCACCTTCTCCTTCTCCTTCTTCTGCTTCTTCTGCTTCACCCTCCAGACTTCACCTTCTCCTTCTACTTCTTCTGCTTCTTCTGCTTCACCCTCCTGACTTCACCTTCTCCTTCTCCTTCTTCTACTTCTTCTGATTCACCCTCCAGACTTCACCTTCTCCTTCTTCTGCTTCTTCTGCTTCACCCTCCAGACTTCACCTTCTCCTTCTCCTTCTTCTGCTTCTTCTGCTGCGCCCTCCAGACTTCACTTCTCCTTCTCCTTCTTCTGCTTCTTCTGCTTCACCCTCCTGACTTCACCTTCTCCTTCTCCTTCTTCTACTTCTTCTGCTTCACCCCCCTGACTTCACCTTCTCCTTCTCCTTCTTCTGCTTCTTCTGATTCACCCTCCTAACTTCACCTTCTCCTTCTCCTTCTTCTGCTTCTTCCGATTCACCCTCCAGACTTAACCTTCTCCTTCTCCTTATTCTGCTTCTTCTCATTCACCCTTCAGACTTCACCTTCTCCTTCTCCTTCTTCTGCTTCTTCTGATTCACCCTCCAGACTTCACCTTCTCCTTCTCCTTCTTCTGCTTCTTCTGATTCACCCTCCAGACTTCACCTTCTCCTTCTCCTTCTTCTGCTTCTTCCGATTCACCCTCCAGACTTCACCTTCTCCTTCTCCTTATTCTGCTTCTTCTCATTCACCCTCCAGACTTCACCTTCTCCTTCTCCTTCTTCTGCTTCTTCTGATTCACCCTCCAGACTTCACCTTCTCCTTCTCCTTCTTCTACTTCTTCTGATTCAGCCTCCAGACTTCACCTTCTCCTTTTCCTTCTTCTACTTCTTCTGATTCACCCTCCAGACTTCACCTTCTCCTTCTCCTTCTTCTACTTCTTCTGATTCACCCTCCAGTCTTCACCTTCTCCTTTTCCTTCTTCTACTTCTTCTGCTTCACCCTCCAGACTTCACCTTCTCCTTCTCCTTCTTCTACTTCTTCTGATTCACCCACCAGACTTCACCTTCTCCTTCTCCTTCTTCTGCTTCTTCCGATTCACCCTCCAGACTTCACCTTCTCCTTCTCCTTATTCTGCTTCTTCTGATTCACCCTCCAGACTTCACCTTCTCCTTCTCCTTCTTCTGCTTCTTCTGATTCACCCTCCAGACTTCACCTTCTCCTTCTCCTTCTTCTGCTTCTTCTGATTCACCCTCCAGACTTCACCTTCTCCTTCTCCTTCTTCTACCTCTTCTGATTCACCCTCCAGACTTCATCTTCTCCTTCTCCTTCTTCTGCTTCTTCTGATTCACCTTCCAGACTTCACCTTCTCCTTCTCCTTCTTCTGCTTCTTCTGATTCACCCTCCAGACTTCACCTTCTACTTCTCCTTCTTCCAATTCTTCTGATTCACCCTCCAGACTTCACCTTCTCCTTCTCCTTCTTCTACTTCTTCTGATTCACCCTCCAGACTTCACCTTCTCCTTCTCCTTCTTCTGCTTCTTCTGATTCACACTCCAGACTTCACCTTCTCCTTCTCCTTCTTCTACTTCTTCTGATTCACCCTCCAGTCTTCACCTTCTCCTTCTCCTTCTTCTGCTTCTTCTGATTCACCCTCCAGACTTCACCTTCTCCTTCTCCTTCTTCTGCTTCTTCTGATTCACCCTCCTGACTCCACCTTCTCCTTCTCCTTCTTCTGCTTCTTCTGATTCACCCTCCAGACTTCACCTTCTCCTTCTCCTTCTTCTGCTTCTTCTGATTCACCCTCCAGTCCTCACCTTCTCCTTCTCCTTCTTCTACTTCTTCTGATTCACCCTCCAGACTTCATCTTCTCCTTCTCCTTCTTCTGCTTCTTCTGATTCACCCTCCAGACTTCACCTTCTCCTTCTCCTTCTTCTGCTTCTTCTGATTCACCCTCCAGACTTCACCTTCTCCTTCTCCTTCTTCTACATCTTCTGATTCAGCCTCCAGACTTCACCTTCTCCTTTTCCTTCTTCTACTTCTTCTGATTCACCCTCCAGACTTCACCTTCTCCTTCTCCTTCTTCTACTTCTTCTGATTCACCCTCCAGTCTTCACCTTCTCCTTTTCCTTCTTCTGCTTCTTCTGCTTCACCCTCCAGACTTCACCTTCTCCTTCTCCTTCTTCTACTTCTTCTGATTCACCCTCCAGACTTCACCTTCTCCTTCTCCTTCTTCTGCTTCTTCTGATTCACCCTCCAGACTTCACCTTCTCCTTCTCCTTATTCTGCTTCTTCTGATTCACCCTCCAGACTTCACCTTCTCCTTCTCCTTCTTCTGCTTCTTCTGATTCACCCTCCAGACTTCACCTTCTCCTTCTCCTTCTTCTGCTTCTTCTGATTCACCCTCCAGACTTCACCTTCTCCTTCTCCTTCTTCTACTTCTTCTGATTCACCCTCCAGACTTCATCTTCTCCTTCTCCTTCTTCTGCTTCTTCTGATACACCTTCCAGACTTCACCTTCTCCTTCTCCTTCTTCTGCTTCTTCTGATTCACCCTCCAGACTTCACCTTCTCCTTCTCCTTCTTCTACTTCTTCTGATTCACCCTCCAGACTTCACCTTCTCCTTCTCCTTCTTCTCCTTCTTCTGATTCACCCTCCAGACTTCACCTTCTCCTTCTCCTTCTTCTGCTTCTTCTGATTCACCCTCCAGACTTCACCTTCTCCTTCTCCTTTTTCTACTTCTTCTGATTCACCCTCCAGTCTTCACCTTCTCCTTCTCCTTCTTCTGCTTCTTCTGATTCACCCTCCAGACTTCACCTTCTCCTTCTCCTTCTTCTGCTTCTTCTGATTAACCCTCCTGACTTCACCTTCTCCTTCTCCTTCTTCTGCTTCTTCTGATTCACCCTCCAGACTTCACCTTCTCCTTCCAATCTTCTACTTCTTCTGATTCACCCTCCAGACTTCACCTTCTCCTTCTCCTTCGTCTACTTCTTCTGATTCACCCTCCAGACTACACCTTCTCCTTCTCCTTCTTCTACTTCTTCTGATTCACCCTCCAGACTTCACCTTCTCCTTCTCCTTCTTCTGCTTCTTCTGATTCACCCTGCAGACTTCACCTTCTCCTTCTCCTTCTTCTACCTCTTCTGATTCACCCTCCAGACTTCACCTTCTCCTTCTCCTTCTTCTACTTCTTCTGATTCACCCTCCAGACTTCACCTTCTCCTTCTCCTTCTTCTGCTTCTTCTGATTCACCCTGCAGACTTCACCTTCTCCTTCTCCTTCTTCTGCTTCTTCTGATTCACCCTCCAGACTTCACCTTCTCCTTCTCCTTCTTCTACTTCTTCTGATTCACCCTCCAGACTTCATCTTCTCCTTCTCCTTCTTCTGCTTCTTCTGATACACCTTCCAGACTTCACCTTCTCCTTCTCCTTCTTCTGCTTCTTCTGATTCACCCTCCAGACTTCACCTTCTCCTTCTCCTTCTTCTCCTTCTTCTGATTCACCCTCCAGACTTCACCTTCTCCTTCTCCTTCTTCTGCTTCTTCTGATTCACCCTCCAGACTTCACCTTCTCCTTCTCCTTTTTCTACTTCTTCTGATTCACCCTCCAGTCTTCACCTTCTCCTTCTCCTTCTTCTACTTCTTCTGATTCACCCTCCAGACTTCACCTTCTCCTTCTCCTTCTTCTGCTTCTTCTGATTCACCCTCCTGACTTCACCTTCTCCTTCTCCTTCTTCTGCTTCTTCTGATTCACCCTCCAGACTTCACCTTCTCCTTCCCATCTTCTACTTCTTCTGATTCACCCTCCAGACTTCACCTTCTCCTTCTCCTTCGTCTACTTCTTCTCATTCACCCTCCAGACTACACCTTCTCCTTCTCCTTCTTCTACTTCTTCTGATTCACCCTCCAGACTTCACCTTCTCCTTCTCCTTCTTCTGCTTCTTCTGATTCACCCTGCAGACTTCACCTTCTCCTTCTCCTTCTTCTACTTCTACTGATTCACCCTCCAGACTTTACCTTCTCCTTCTCCTTCTTCTACTTCTTCTGCTTCACCCTCCAGACATCACCTTCTCCTTCTCCTTCTTCTGCATCTTCTGCTGCGCCCTCCAGACTTCACCTTCTCCTTCTCCTTCTCTACTTCTTCTGATTCAGCCTCCAGACTTCACCTTCTCCTTTTCCTTCTTCTACTTCTTCTGATTCACCCTCCAGACTTCACCTTCTCCTTCTTCTACTTCTTCTGATTCACCCTCCAGTCTTCACCTTCTCCTTTTCCTTCTTCTGCTTCTTCTGCTTCACCCTCCAGACTTCACCTTCTCCTTCTCTTTCTTCTACTTCTTCTGATTCACCCTCCAGACTTCACCTTCTCCTTCTCCTTCTTCTGCTTCTTCTGATTCACCTTCCAGACTTCACCTTCTCCTTCTCCTTCGTCTGCTTCTTCTGATTCACCCTCCAGACTTCACCTTCTCCTTCTCCTTCTTCTACTTCTTCTGATTCACCCTCCAGACTTCACCTTCTCCTTCTCCTTCTTCTACTTCTTCTGATTCACCCTCCAGACTTCAGCTTCTCCTTCTCCTTCTTCTGCTTCTTCTGATTCACTCTCCAGACTTCACCTGCTCCTTCTCCTTCTTCTGCTTCTTCTGATTCACCCTCCTGACTTCACCTTCTCCTTCTCCTTCTTCTGCATCTTCTGCTGCGCCCTACAGACTTCACCTTCTCCTTCTCCTTCTTCTGCTTCTTCTGCTTCACCCTCCTGACTTCACCTTCTCCTTCTCCTTCTTCTGCTTCTTCTGATTCACCCTCCAGACCTCACCTTCTCCTTCTCCTTCTTCTACTTCTGATTCACCCTCCAGACTTCATCTTCTCCTTCTCCTTCTTCTGCTTCTTCTGATTCACCCTCCAAACTTCACCTTCTCCTTCTCCTTCTTCTGCTTCTTCTGATTCACCCTCCAGAATTCACCTTCTCCTTCTCCTTCTTCTACTTCTTCTGATTCACCCTCCAGACTTCACCTTCTCCTTCTCCTTCTTCCACTTCTTCTGCTTCGCCCTCCAGACTTCACCTTCTCCTTCTCCTTCTTCAGCTTCTTCTGCTTCACCCTCCAGACTTCACCTTCTCCTTCTCCTTCTTCTGCTTCTTCTGCTTCACCCTCCTGACTTCACCTTCTCCTTCTCCTTCTTCTACTTCTTCTGATTCACCCTCCAGACTTCACCTTCTCCTTCTCCTTCTTCTGCTTCTTCTGCTTCACCCTCCAGACTTCACCTTCTCCATCTCCTTCTTCTGCTTCTTCTGCTGCGCCCTCCAGACTTCACTTCTCCTTCTCCTTCTTCTGCTTCTTCTGCTTCACCCTCCTGACTTCACCTTCTACTTCTCCTTCTTCTACTTCTTCTGCTTCACCCCCCTGACTTCACCTTCTCCTTCTCCTTCTTCTGCTTCTTCTGATTCACCCTCCTAACTTCACCTTCTCCTTCTCCTTCTTCTGCTTCTTCTGATTCACCCTCCTGACTTCACCTTCTCCTTCTACTTCTTCTGCTTCTTCTGATTCACCCTCCAGACTTCACCTTCTCCTTCTCCTTCTTCTGCTTCTTCTGATTCATCCTCCAGACTTCACCTTCTCCTTCTCCTTCTTCTGCTTCTTCTGATTCACCCTCCAGACCTCACCTTCTCCTTCTCCTTCTTCTACTTCTTCTGATTCACCCTCCAGACTTCATCTTCTCCTTCTCCTTCTTCTGCTTCCTCTGATTCACCCTCCAGACTTCACCTTCTCCTTCTCCTTCTTCTGCTTCTTCTGATTCACCCTCCAGACTTCACCTTCTCCTTCTCCTTCTTCTACTTCTTCTGATTCAGCCTCCAGACTTCACCTTCTCCTTTTCCTTCTTCTACTTCTTCTGATTCACCCTCCAGACTTCACCTTCTCCTTCTCCTTCTTCTACTTCTTCTGATTCACCCTCCAGTCTTCACCTTCTCCTTTTCCTTCTTCTGCTTCTTCTGCTTCACCCTCCAGACTTCACCTTCTCATTCTCCTTCTTCTACTTCTTCTGATTCACCCTCCAGACTTCACCTTCTCCTTCTCCTTCTTCTGCTTCTTCCGATTCACCCTCCAGACTTAACCTTCTCCTTCTCCTTATTCTGCTTCTTCTCATTCACCCTTCAGACTTCACCTTCTCCTTCTCCTTCTTCTGCTTCTTCTGATTCACCCTCCAGACTTCACCTTCTCCTTCTCCTTCTTCTGCTTCTTCTGATTCACCCTCCAGACTTCACCTTCTCCTTCTCCTTCTTCTGCTTCTTCTGATTCACCCTCCTGACTTCACCTTCTCCTTCTCCTTCTTCTGCTTCTTCTGATTCACCCTCCAGACTTCACCTTCTCCTTCTCCTTCTTCTGCTTCTTCTGATTCACCCTCCAGACCTCACCTTCTCCTTCTCCTTCTTCTACTTCTTCTGATTCACCCTCCAGACTTCATCTACTCCTTCTCCTTCTTCTGCTTCTTCTGATTCACCCTCCAGACTTCACCTTCTCCTTCTCCTTCTTCTGCTTCTTCTGATTCACCCTCCAGACTTCACCTTCTCCTTCTCCTTCTTCTACATCTTCTGATTCAGCCTCCAGACTTCACCTTCTCCTTTTCCTTCTTCTACTTCTTCTGATTCACCCTCCAGACTTCACCTTCTCCTTCTCCTTCTTCTACTTCTTCTGATTCATCCTCCAGTCTTCACCTTCTCCTTTTCCTTCTTCTGCTTCTTCTGCTTCACCCTCCAGACTTCACCTTCTCCTTCTCCTTCTTCTACTTCTTCTGATTCACCCTCCAGACTTCACATTCTCCTTCTCCTTCTTCTGCTTCTTCTGATACACCCTCCAGACTTCACCTTCTCCTTCTCCTTATTCTGCTTCTTCTGATTCACCGTCCAGACTTCACCTTCTCCTTCTCCTTCTTCTGCTTCTTCTGATTCACCCTCCAGACTTCACTTCTCCTTCTCCTTCTTCTGCTTCTTCTGATTCACCCTCCAGACTTCACCTTCTCCTTCTCCTTCTTCTACTTCTTCTGATTCACCCTCCAGACTTCATCTTCTCCTTCTCCTTCTTCTGCTTCTTCTGATACACCTTCCAGACTTCACCTTCTCCTTCTCCTTCTTCTGCTTCTTCTGATTCACCCTCCAGACTTCACCTTCTCCTTCTCCTTCTTCTACTTCTTCTGATTCACCCTCCAGACTTCACCTTCTCCTTCTCCTTCTTCTCCTTCTTCTGATTCACCCTCCAGACTTCACCTTCTCCTTCTCCTTCTTCTGCTTCTTCTGATTCACCCTCCAGACTTCACCTTCTCCTTCTCCTTTTTCTACTTCTTCTGATTCACCCTCCAGTCTTCACCTTCTCCTTCTCCTTCTTCTGCTTCTTCTGATTCACCCTCCAGACTTCACCTTCTCCTTCTCCTTCTTCTGCTTCTTCTGATTCACCCTCCTGACTTCACCTTCTCCTTCTCCTTCTTCTGCTTCTTCTGATTCACCCTCCAGACTTCACCTTCTCCTTCCCATCTTCTACTGCTTCTGATTCACCCTCCAGACTTCACCTTCTCCTTCTCCTTCGTCTACTTCTTCTGATTCACCCTCCAGACTACACCTTCTCCTTCTCCTTCTTCTACTTCTTCTGATTCACCCTGCAGACTTCACCTTCTCCTTCTCCTTCTTCTGCTTCTTCTGATTCACCCTGCAGACTTCACCTTCTCCTTCTCCTTCTTCTACTTCTTCTGATTCACCCTCCAGACTTCACCTTCTCCTTCTCCTTCTTCTACTTCTTCTGCTTCACCCTCCAGACATCACCTTCTCCTTCTCCTTCTTCTGCATCTTCTGCTGCGCCCTCCAGACTTCACCTTCTCCTTCTCCTTCTTCTACTTCTTCTGATTCAGCCTCCAGACTTCACCTTCTCCTTTTCCTTCTTCTACTTCTTCTGATTCACCCTCCAGACTTCACCTTCTCCTTCTCCTTCTTCTACTTCTTCTGATTCACCCTCCAGTCTTCACCTTCTCCTTTTCCTTCTTCTGCTTCTTCTGCTTCACCCTCCAGACTTCACCTTCTCCTTCTCTTTCTTCTACTTCTTCTGATTCACCCTCCAGACTTCACCTTCTCCTTCTCCTTCTTCTGCTTCTTCTGATTCACCTTCCAGACTTCACCTTCTCCTTCTCCTTCTTCTGCTTCTTCTGATTCACCCTCCAGACTTCACCTTCTCCTTCTCCTTCTTCTACTTCTTCTGATTCACCCTCCAGACTTCACCTTCTCCTTCTCCTTCTTCTGCTTCTTCTGATTCACTCTCCAGACTTCACCTTCTCCTTCTCCTTCTTCTGCTTCTTCTGATTCACCCTCCTGACTTCACCTTCTCCTTCTACTTCTTCTGCATCTTCTGCTGCGCCCTACAGACTTCACCTTCTCCTTCTCCTTCTTCTGCTTCTTCTGCTTCACCCTCCTGACTTCACCTTCTCCTTCTCCTTCTTCTGCTTCTTCTGATTCACCCTCCAGACCTCACCTTCTCCTTCTCCTTCTTCTACTTCTGATTCACCCTCCAGACTTCATCTTCTCCTTCTCCTTCTTCTGCTTCTTCTGATTCACCCTCCAAACTTCACCTTCTCCTTCTCCTTCTTCTGCTTCTTCTGATTCACCCTCCAGAATTCACCTTCTCCTTCTCCTTCTTCTACTTCTTCTGATTCACCCTCCAGACTTCACCTTCTCCTTCTCCTTCTTCTACTTCTTCTGCTTCGCCCTCCAGACTTCACCTTCTCCTTCTCCTTCTTCTGCTTCTTCTGCTTCACCCTCCAGACTTCACCTTCTCCTTCTACTTCTTCTGCTTCTTCTGCTTCACCCTCCTGACTTCACCTTCTCCTTCTCCTTCTTCTACTTCTTCTGATTCACCCTCCAGACTTCACCTTCTCCTTCTTCTGCTTCTTCTGCTTCACCCTCCAGACTTCACCTTCTCCTTCTCCTTCTTCTGCTTCTTCTGCTGCGCCCTCCAGACTTCACTTCTCCTTCTCCTTCTTCTGCTTCTTCTGCTTCACCCTCCTGACTTCACCTTCTCCTTCTCCTTCTTCTACTTCTTCTGCTTCACCCCCCTGACTTCACCTTCTCCTTCTCCTTCTTCTGCTTCTTCTGATTCACCCTCCTAACGTCACCTTCTCCTTCTCCTTCTTCTGCTTCTTCTGATTCACCCTCCTGACTTCACCTTCTCCTTCTACTTCTTCTGCTTCTTCTGATTCACCCTCCAGACTTCACCTTCTCCTTCTCCTTCTTCTGCTTCTTCTGATTCACCCTCCAGACTTCACCTTCTCCTTCTCCTTCTTCTGCTTCTTCTGATTCACCCTCTAGACCTCACCTTCTCCTTCTCCTTCTTCTACTTCTTCTGATTCACCCTCCAGACTTCATCTTCTCCTTCTCCTTCTTCTGCTTCCTCTGATTCACCCTCCAGACTTCACCTTCTCCTTCTCCTTCTTCTGCTTCTTCTGATTCACCCTCCAGACTTCACCTTCTCCTTCTCCTTCTTCTACTTCTTCTGATTCAGCCTCCAGACTTCACCTTCTCCTTTTCCTTCTTCTACTTCTTCTGATTCACCCTCCAGACTTCACCTTCTCCTTCTCCTTCTTCTACTTCTTCTGATTCACCCTCCAGTCTTCACCTTCTCCTTTTCCTTCTTCTGCTTCTTCTGCTTCACCCTCCAGACTACACCTTCTCCTTCTCCTTCTTCTACTTCTTCTGATTCACGCTCCAGACTTCACATTCTCCTTCTCCTTCTTCTGCTTCTTCCGATTCACCCTTCAGATTTCACCTTCTCCTTCTCCTTATTCTGCTTCTTCTCATTCACCCTCCAGACTTCAGCTTCTCCTTCTCCTTCTTCTGCTTCTTCTGATTCACCCTCCAGACTTCACCTTCTCCTTCTCCTTCTTCTGCTTCTTCTGATTCACCCTCCAGACTTCACCTTCTCCTTCTCCTTCTTCTGCTTCTTCCGATTCACCCTCCAGACTTCACCTTCTCCTTCTCCTTATTCTGCTTCTTCTCATTCACCCTCCAGACTTCACCTTCTCCTTCTCCTTCTTCTGCTTCTTCTGATTCACCCTCCAGACTTCACCTTCTCCTTCTCCTTCTTCTACTTCTTCTGATTCAGCCTCCAGACTTCACCTTCTCCTTTTCCTTCTTCTACTTCTTCTGATTGACCCTCCAGACTTCACCTTCTCCTTCTCCTTCTTCTACTTCTTCTGATTCACCTTCCAGTCTTCACCTTCTCCTTTTCCTTCTTCTGCTTCTTCTGCTTCACCCTCCAGACTTCACCTTCTCCTTCTCCTTCTTCTACTTCTTCTGATTCACCCACCAGACTTCACCTTCTCCTTCTCCTTCTTCTGCTTCTTCCGATTCACCCTCCAGACTTCACCTTCTCCTTCTCCTTATTCTGCTTCTTCTGATTCACCCTCCAGACTTCACCTTCTCCTTCTCCTTCTTCTGCTTCTTCTGATTCACCCTCCAGACTTCACCTTCTCCTTCTCCTTCTTCTGCTTCTTCTGATTCACCCTCCAGACTTCACCTTCTCCTTCTCCTTCTTCTACTTCTTCTGATTCACCCTCCAGACTTCATCTTCTCCTTCTCCTTCTTCTGCTTCTTCTGATTCACCTTCCAGACTTCACCTTCTCCTTCTCCTTCTTCTGCTTCTTCTGATTCACCCTCCAGACTTCACCTTCTCCTTCTCCTTCTTCTACTTCTTCTGATTCACCCTCCAGACTTCACCTTCTCCTTCTCCTTCTTCTACTTCTTCTGATTCACCCTCCAGACTTCACCTTCTCCTTCTCCTTCTTCTGCTTCTTCTGATTCACACTCCAGACTTCACCTTCTCCTTCTCCTTCTTCTACTTCTTCTGATTCACCCTCCAGTCTTCACCTTCTCCTTCTCCTTCTTCTGCTTCTTCTGATTCACCCTCCAGACTTCACCTTCTCCTTCTCCTTCTTCTGCTTCTTCTGATTCACCCTCCTGACTTCACCTTCTCCTTCTTCTGCTTCTTCTGATTCACCCTCCAGACTTCACCTACTCCTTCTCCTTCTTCTGCTTCTTCTGATTCACCCTCCAGACCTCACCTTCTCCTTCTCCTTCTTCTACTTCTTCTGATTCACCCTCCAGACTTCATCTTCTCCTTCTCCTTCTTCTGCTTCTTCTGATTCACCCTCCAGACTTCACCTTCTGCTTCTCCTTCTTCTGCTTCTTCTGATTCACCCTCCAGACTTCACCTTCTCCTTCTCCTTCTTCTACATCTTCTGATTCAGCCTCCAGACTTCACCTTCTCCTTTTCCTTCTTCTACTTCTTCTGATTCACCCTCCAGACTTCACCTTCTCCTTCTCCTTCTTCTACTTCTTCTGATTCACCCTCCAGTCTTCACCTTCTCCTTTTCCTTCTTCTGCTTCTTCTGCATCACCCTCCAGACTTCACCTTCTCCTTCTCCTTCTTCTACTTCTTCTGATTCACCCTCCAGACTTCACCTTCTCCTTCTCCTACTTCTGCTTCTTCTGATTCACCCTCCAGACTTCACCTTCTCCTTCTCCTTATTCTGCTTCTTCTGATTCACCCTCCAGACTACACCTTCTCCTTCTCCTTCTTCTGCTTCTTCTGATTCACCCTCCAGACTTCACCTTCTCCTTCTCCTTCTTCTGCTTCTTCTGCTTCACCCTCCAGACTTCACCTTCTCCTTCTCCTTCTTCTACTTCTTCTGTTTCACCCTCCAGACTTCATCTTCTCCTTCTCCTTCTTCTGCTTCTTCTGATACACCTTCCAGACTTCACCTTCTCCTTCTCCTTCTTCTGCTTCTTCTGATTCACCCTCCAGACTTCACCTTCTCCTTCTCCTTCTTCTACTTCTTCTGATTCACCCTCCAGACTTCACCTTCTCCTTCTTCTGATTCACCCTCCAGACTTCACCTTCTCCTTCTCCTTCTTCTGCTTCTTCTGATTCACCCTCCAGACTTCACCATCTCCTTCTCCTTTTTCTACTTCTTCTGATTCACCCTCCAGTCTTCACCTTCTCCTTCTCCTTCTTCTGCTTCTTCTGATTCACCCTCCAGACTTCACCTTCTCCTTCTCCTTCTTCTGCTTCTTCTGATTCACCCTCCTGACTTCACCTTCTCCTTCTCCTTCTTCTGCTTCTTCTGATTCACCCTCCAGACTTCACCTTCTCCTTCCCATCTTCTACTTCTTCTGATTCACCCTCCAGACTTCACCTTCTCCTTCTCCTTCGTCTACTTCTTCTGATTCACCCTCCAGACTACACCTTCTCCTTCTCCTTCTTCTACTTCTTCTGATTCACCCTCCAGACTTCACCTTCTCCTTCTCCTTCTTCTGCTTCTTCTGATTCACCCTGCAGACTTCACCTTCTCCTTCTCCTTCTTCTACTTCTTCTGATTCACCCTCCAGACTTCACCTTCTCCTTCTCCTTCTTCTACTTCTTCTGCTTCACCCTCCAGACATCACCTTCTCCTTCTCCTTCTTCTGCATCTTCTGCTGCGCCCTCCAGACTTCACCTTCTCCTTCTCCTTCTTCTACTTCTTCTGATTCAGCCTCCAGACTTCACCTTCTCCTTTTCCTTCTTCTACTTCTTCTGATTCACCCTCCAGACTTCACCTTCTCCTTCTCCTTCTTCTACTTCTTCTGATTCACCCTCCAGTCTTCACCTTCTCCTTTTCCTTCTTCTGCTTCTTCTGCTTCACCCTCCAGACTTCACCTTCTCCTTCTCTTTCTTCTACTTCTTCTGATTCACCCTCCAGACTTCACCTTCTCCTTCTCCTTCTTCTGCTTCTTCTGATTCACCTTCCAGACTTCACCTTCTCCTTCTCCTTCTTCTGCTTCTTCTGATTCACCCTCCAGACTTCACCTTCTCCTTCTCCTTCTTCTACTTCTTCTGATTCACCCTCCAGACTTCACCTTCTCCTTCTCCTTCTTCTACTTCTTCTGATTCACCCTCCAGACTTCACCTTCTCCTTCTCCTTCTTCTGCTTCTTCTGATTCACTCTCCAGACTTCACCTTCTCCTTCTCCTTCTTCTGCTTCTTCTGATCCACCCTCCTGACTTCACCTTCTCCTTCTCCTTCTTCTGCATCTTCTGCTGCGCCCTACAGACTTCACCTTCTGCTTCTCCTTCTTCTGCTTCACCCTCCTGACTTCACCTTCTCCTTCTCCTTCTTCTGCTTCTTCTGATTCACCCTCCAAACTTCACCTTCTCCTTCTCCTTCTTCTGCTTCTTCTCATTCACCCTCCAGACTTCACCTTCTCCTTCTCCTTCTTCTGCTTCTTCTGATTCACCCTCCAGACTTCACCTTCTCCTTCTCCTTCTTCTGCTTCTTCTGATTCACCCTCCAGACTTCACCTTCTCCTTCTCCTTCTTCTGCTTCTTCCGATTCACCCTCCAGACTTCACCTTCTCCTTCTCCTTATTCTGCTTCTTCTCATTCACCCTCCAGACTTCACCTTCTCCTTCTCCTTCTTCTGCTTCTTCTGATTCACCCTCCAGACCTCACCTTCTCCTTCTCCTTCTTCTACTTCTTCTGATTCAGCCTCCAGACTTCACCTTCTCCTTTTCCTTCTTCTACTTCTTCTGATTCACCCTCCAGACTTCACCTTCTCCTTCTCCTTCTTCTACTTCTTCTGATTCACCCTCCAGTCTTCACCTTCTCCTTTTCCTTCTTCTGCTTCTTCTGCTTCACCCTCCAGACTTCACCTTCTCCTTCTCCTTCTTCTACTTCTTCTGATTCACCCACCAGACTTCACCTTCTCCTTCTCCTTCTTCTGCTTCTTCCGATTCACCCTCCAGACTTCACCTTCTCCTTCTCCTTATTCTGCTTCTTCTGATTCACCCTCCAGACTTCACCTTCTCCTTCTCCTTCTTCTGCTTCTTCTGATTCACCCTCCAGACTTCACCTTCTCCTTCTCCTTCTTCTGCTTCTTCTGATTCACCCTCCAGACTTCACCTTCTCCTTCTCCTTCTTCTACTTCTTCTGATTCACCCTCCAGACTTCATCTTCTCCTTCTCCTTCTTCTGCTTCTTCTGATTCACCTTCCAGACTTCACCTTCTCCTTCTCCTTCTTCTGCTTCTTCTGATTCACCCTCCAGACTTCACCTTCTCCTTCTCCTTCTTCTACTTCTTCTGATTCACCCTCCAGACTTCACCTTCTCCTTCTCCTTCTTCTACTTCTTCTGATTCACACTCCAGACTTCACCTTCTCCTTCTCCTTCTTCTGCTTCTTCTGATTCACACTCCAGACTTCACCTTCTCCTTCTCCTTCTTCTACTTCTTCTGATTCACCCTCCAGTCTTCACCTTCTCCTTCTCCTTCTTCCGCTTCTTCTGATTCACCCTCCAGACTTCACCTTCTCCTTCTCCTTCTTCTGCTTCTTCTGATTCACCCTCCTGACTTCACCTTCTCCTTCTTCTGCTTCTTCTGATTCACCCTCCAGACTTCACCTTCTCCTTCTCCTTCTTCTGCTTCTTCTGATTCACCCTCCAGACCTCACCTTCTCCTTCTCCTTCTTCTACTTCTTCTGATTCACCCTCCAGACTTCATCTTCTCCTTCTCCTTCTTCTGCTTCTTCTGATTCACCCTCCAGACTTCACCTTCTCCTTCTCCTTCTTCTGCTTCTTCTGATTCACCCTCCAGACTTCACCTTCTCCTTCTCCTTCTTCTACATCTTCTGATTCAGCCTCCAGACTTCACCTTCTCCTTTTCCTTCTTCTACTTCTTCTGATTCACCCTCCAGACTTCACCTTCTCCTTCTCCTTCTTCTACTTCTTCTGATTCACCCTCCAGTCTTCACCTTCTCCTTTTCCTTCTTCTGCTTCTTCTGCTTCACCCTCCAGACTTCACCTTCTCCTTCTCCTTCTTCTACTTCTTCTGATTCACCCTCCAGACTTCACCTTCTCCTTCTCCTTCTTCTGCTTCTTCTGATTCACCCTCCAGACTTCACCTTCTCCTTCTCCTTATTCTGCTTCTTCTGATTCACCCTCCAGACTTCACCTTCTCCTTCTCCTTCTTCTGCTTCTTCTGATTCACCCTCCAGACTTCACCTTCTCCTTCTCCTTCTTCTGCTTCTTCTGATTCACCCTCCAGACTTCACCTTCTCCTTCTCCTTCGTCTACTTCTTCTGTTTCACCCTCCAGACTTCATCTTCTCCTTCTCCTTCTTCTGCTTCTTCTGATACACCTTCCAGACTTCACCTTCTCCTTCTCCTTCTTCTGCTTCTTCTGATTCACCCTCCAGACTTCACCTTCTCCTTCTCCTTCTTCTACTTCTTCTGATTCACCCTCCAGACTTCACCTTCTCCTTCTCCTTCTTCTCCTTCTTCTGATTCACCCTCCAGACTTCACCTTCTCCTTCTCCTTCTTCTGCTTCTTCTGATTCACCCTCCAGACTTCACCTTCTCCTTCTCCTTTTTCTACTTCTTCTGATTCACCCTCCAGTCTTCACCTTCTCCTTCTCCTTCTTCTGCTTCTTCTGATTCACCCTCCAGACTTCACCTTCTCCTTCTCCTTCTTCTGCTTCTTCTGATTCACCCTCCTGACTTCACCTTCTCCTTCTCCTTCTTCTGCTTCTTCTGATTCACCCTCCAGACTTCACCTTCTCCTTCCCATCTTCTACTTCTTCTGATTCACCCTCCAGACTTCACCTTCTCCTTCTCCTTCGTCTACTTCTTCTGATTCACCCTCCAGACTACACCTTCTCCTTCTCCTTCTTCTACTTCTTCTGATTCACCCTCCAGACTTCACCTTCTCCTTCTCCTTCTTCTACTTCTTCTGCTTCACCCTCCAGACATCACCTTTTCCTTCTCCTTCTTCTGCATCTTCTGCTGCGCCCTCCAGACTTCACCTTCTCCTTCTCCTTCTTCTACTTCTTCTGATTCAGCCTCCAGACTTCACCTTCTCCTTTTCCTTCTTCTACTTCTTCTGATTCACCCTCCAGACTTCACCTTCTCCTTCTCCTTCTTCTACTTCTTCTGATTCACCCTCCAGTCTTCACCTTCTCCTTTTCCTTCTTCTGCTTCTTCTGCTTCACCCTCCAGACTTCACCTTCTCCTTCTCTTTCTTCTACTTCTTCTGATTCACCCTCCAGACTTCACCTTCTCCTTCTCCTTCTTCTGCTTCTTCTGATTCACCTTCCAGACTTCACCTTCTCCTTCTCCTTCTTCTGCTTCTTCTGATTCACCCTCCAGACTTCACCTTCTCCTTCTCCTTCTTCTACTTCTTCTGATTCACACTCCAGACTTCACCTTCTCCTTCTCCTTCTTCTACTTCTTCTGATTCACCCTCCAGACTTCACCTTCTCCTTCTCCTTCTTCTGCTTCTTCTGATTCACTCTCCAGACTTCACCTTCTCCTTCTCCTTCTTCTGCTTCTTCTGATTCACCCTCCTGACTTCACCTTCTCCTTCTCCTTCTTCTGCATCTTCTGCTGCGCCCTACAGACTTCACCTTCTCCTTCTCCTTCTTCTGCTTCTTCTGCTTCACCCTCCTGACTTCACCTTCTCCTTCTCCTTCTTCTGCTTCTTCTGCTGCGCCCTCCAGACTTCACTTCTCCTTCTCCTTCTTCTGCTTCTTCTGCTTCACCCTCCTGACTTCACCTTCTCCTTCTCCTTCTTCTACTTCTTCTGCTTCACCCCCTGACTTCACCTTCTCCTTCTCCTTCTTCTGCTTCTTCTGATTCACCCTCCTAACTTCACCTTCTCCTTCTCCTTCTTCTGCTTCTTCTGATTCACCCTCCTGACTTCACCTTCTCCTTCTACTTCTTCTGCTTCTTCTGATTCACCCTCCAGACTTCACCTTCTCCTTCTCCTTCTTCTGCTTCTTCTGATTCACCCTCCAGACTTCACCTTCTCCTTCTCCTTCTTCTGCTTCTTCTGATTCACCCTCCAGACCTCACCTTCTCCTTCTCCTTCTTCTACTTCTTCTGATTCACCCTCCAGACTTCATCTTCTCCTTCTCCTTCTTCTGCTTCCTCTGATTCATCCTCCAGACTTCACCTTCTCCTTCTCCTTCTTCTGCTTCTTCTGATTCACCCTCCAGACTTCACCTTCTCCTTCTCCTTCTTCTACTTATTCTGATTCAGCCTCCAGACTTCACCTTCTCCTTTTCCTTCTTCTACTTCTTCTGATTCACCCTCCAGACTTCACCTTCTCCTTCTCCTTCTTCTACTTCTTCTGATTCACCCTCCAGTCTTCACCTTCTCCTTTTCCTTCTTCTGCTTCTTCTGCTTCACCCTCCAGACTTCACCTTCTCTTTCTCCTTCTTCTACTTCTTCTGATTCACCCTCCAGACTTCACCTTCTCCTTCTCCTTCTTCTGCTTCTTCCGATTCACCCTCCAGACTTCACCTTCTCCTTCTCCTTATTCTGCTACTTCTCATTCACCCTCCAGACTTCACCTTCTCCTTCTCCTTCTTCTGCTTCTTCTGATTCACCCTCCAGACTTCACCTTCTCCTTCTCCTTCTTCTGCTTCTTCTGATTCACCCTCCAGACTTCACCTTCTCCTTCTCCTTCTTCTGCTTCTTCCGATTCACCCTCCAGACTTCACCTTCTCCTTCTCCTTATTTTGCTTCTTCTCATTCACCCTCCAGACTTCACCTTCTCCTTCTCCTTCTTCTGCTTCTTCTGATTCACCCTCCAGACTTCACCTTCTCCTTCTCCTTCTTCTACTTCTTCTGATTCAGCCTCCAGAATTCACCTTCTCCTTTTCCTTCTTCTACTTCTTCTGATTCACCCTCCAGACTTCACCTTCTCCTTCTCCTTCTTCTACTTCTTCTGATTCACCCTCCAGTCTTCACCTTCTCCTTTTCCTTCTTCTGCTTCTTCTGCTTCACCCTCCAGACTTCACCTTCTCCTTCTCCTTCTTCTACTTCTTCTGATTCACCCACCAGACTTCACCTTCTGCTTCTCCTTCTTCTGCTTCTTCCGATTCACCCTCCAGACTTCACCTTCTCCTTCTCCTTATTCTGCTTCTTCTGATTCACCCTCCAGACTTCACCTTCTCCTTCTCCTTCTTCTGCTTCTTCTGATTCACCCTCCAGTCTTCACCTTCTCCTTCTCCTTCTTCTGCTTCTTCTGATTCACCCTCCAGACTTCACCTTCTCCTTCTCCTTCTTCTACTTCTTCTGATTCACCCTCCAGACTTCATCTTCTCCTTCTCCTCCTTCTGCTTCTTCTGATTCACCTTCCAGACTTCACCTTCTCCTTCTCCTTCTTCTGCTTCTTCTGATTCACCCTCCAGACTTCACCTTCTCCTTCTCCTTCTTCTACTTCTTCTGATTCACCCTCCAGACTTCACCTTCTCCTTCTCCTTCTTCTACTTCATCTGATGCACCCTCCAGACTTCACCTTCTCCTACTCCTTCTTCTGCTTCTTCTGATTCACACTCCAGACTTCACCTTCTCCTTCTCCTTCTTCTACTTCTTCTGATTCACCCTCCAGTCTTCACCTTCTCCTTCTCCTTCTTCTGCTTCTTCTGATTCACCCTCCAGACTTCACCTTCTCCTTCTCCTTCTTCTGCTTCTTCTGATTCACCCTCCTGACTTCACCTTCTCCTTCTCCTTCTTCTGCTTCTTCTGATTCACCCTCCAGACTTCACCTTCTCCTTCTCCTTCTTCTGCTTCTTCTGATTCACCCTCCAGACCTCACCTTCTCCTTCTCCTTCTTCTACTTCTTCTGATTCACCCTCCAGACTTCATCTTCTCCTTCTCCTTCTTCTGCTTCTTCTGATTCACCCTCCAGACTTCAACTTCTCCTTCTCCTTCTTCTGCTTCTTCTGATTCACCCTCCAGACTTCAGCTTCTCCTTCTCCTTCTTCTACATCTTCTGATTCAGCCTCCAGACTTCACCTTCTCCTTTTCCTTCTTCTACTTCTTCTGATTCACCATCCAGACTTCACCTTCTCCTTCTCCTTCTTCTACTTCTTCTGATTCACCCTCCAGTCTTCACCTTCTCCTTTTCCTTCTTCTGCTTCTTCTGCTTCACCCTCCAGACTTCACCTTCTCCTTCTCCTTCTTCTACTTCTTCTGATTCACCCTCCAGACTTCACCTTCTCCTTCTCCTTCTTCTGCTTCTTCTGATTCACCCTCCAGACTTCACCTTCTCCTTCTCCTTCTTCTACTTCTTCTGATTCACCCTCCAGACTTCACCTTCTCCTTCTCCTTCATCTCCTTCTTCTGATTCACCCTCCAGACTTCACCTTCTCCTTCTCCTTCTTCTGCTTCTTCTGATTCACCCTCCAGACTTCACCTTCTCCTTCTCCTTTTTCTACTTCTTCTGATTCACCCTCCAGTCTTCACCTCCTCCTTCTCCTTCTTCTGCTTCTTCTGATTCACCCTCCAGACTTCACCTTCTCCTTCTCCTTCTTCTGCTTCTTCTGATTCAACCTCCAGACTTCACCTTCTACTTCCCATCTTCTACTTCTTCTGATTCACCCTCCAGACCTCACCTTCTCCTTCTCCTTCGTCTACTTCTTCTGATTCACCCTCCAGACTACACCTTCTCCTTCTCCTTCTTCTACTTCTTCTGATTCACCCTCCAGACTTCAACTTCTCCTTCTCCTTCTTCTGCTTCTTCTGATTCACCCTGCAGACTTCACCTTCTCCTTCTCCTTCTTCTACTTCTTCTGATTCACCCTCCAGCCTTCACCTTCTCCTTCTCCTTCTTCTACTTCTTCTGCTTCACCCTCCAGACATCACCTTCTCCTTCTCCTTCTTCTGCATCTTCTGCTGCGCCCTCCAGACTTCACCTTCTCCTTCTCCTTTTTCTACTTCTTCTGATTCAGCCTCCAGACTTCACCTTCTCCTTTTCCTTCTTCTACTTCTTCTGATTCTCCCTCCAGACTTCACCTTCTCCTTTTCCTTCTTCTGCTTCTTCTACTTCACCCTCCAGACTTCACCTTCTCCTTCTCTTTCTTCTACTTCTTCTGATTCACCCTCCAGACTTCACCTTCTCCTTCTCCTTCTTCTGCTTCTTCTGATTCACCTTCCAGACTTCACCTTCTCCTTCTCCTTCTTCTGCTTCTTCTGATTCACCCTCCAGACTTCACCTTCTCCTTCTCCTTCTTCTACTTCTTCTGATTCACCCTCCAGACTTCACCTTCTCCTTCTCCTTCTTCTACTTCTTCTGATTCACCCTCCAGACTTCACCTTCTCCTTCTCCTTCTTCTGCTTCTTCTGATTCACTCTCCAGACTTCACCTTCTCCTTCTCCTTCTTCTGCTTCTTCTGATTCACCCTCCTGACTTCACCTTCTCCTTCTCCTTCTTCTGCATCTTCTGCTGCGCCTTACAGACTTCACCTTCTCCTTCTCCTTCTTCTGCTTCTTCTGCTTCACCCTCCTGACTTCACCTTCTCCTTCTCCTTCTTCTGCTTCTTCTGATTCACCCTCCAGACCTCACCTTCTCCTTCTCCTTCTTCTACTTCTGATTCACCCTCCAGACTTCACCTTCTCCTTCTCCTTCTTCTGCTTCTTCTGATTCACCCTCCAGAATTCACCTTCTCCTTCTCCTTCTTCTACTTCTTCTGATTCACCCTCCAGACTTCACCTTCTCCTTCTCCTTCTTCTACTTCTTCTGCTTCGCCCTCCAGACTTCACCTTCTCCTTCTCCTTCTTCTGCTTCTTTTGCTTCACCCTCCAGACTTCACCTTCTCCTTCTCCTTCTTCTGCTTCTTCTGCTTCACCCTCCTGACTTCACCTTCTCCTTCTCCTTCTTCTACTTCTTCTGATTCACCCTCCAGACTTCACCTTCTCCTTCTCCTTCTTCTGCTTCTTCTGCTTCACCCTCCAGACTTCACCTTCTCCTTCTCCTTCTTCTGCTTCTTCTGCTGCGCCCTCCAGACTTCACTTCTCCTTCTCCTTCTTCTGCTTCTTCTGCTTCACCCTCCTGACTTCACCTTCTCCTTCTCCTTCTTCTACTTCTTCTGCTTCACCCCCCTGACTTCACCTTCTCCTTCTCCTTCTTCTGCTTCTTCTGATTCACCCTCCTAACTTCACCTTCTCCTTCTCCTTCTTCTGCTTCTTCTGATTCACCCTCCTGACTTCACCTTCTCCTTCTACTTCTTCTGCTTCTTCTGATTCACCCTCCAGACTTCACCTTCTCCTTCTCCTTCTTCTGCTTCTTCTGATTCACCCTCCAGACTTCACCTTCTCCTTCTCCTTCTTCTGCTTCTTCTGATTCACCCTACAGACCTCACCTTCTCCTTCACCTTCTTCTACTTCTTCTGATTCACCCTCCAGACTTCATCTTCTCCTTCTCCTTCTTCTGCTTCCTCTGATTCACCCTCCAGACTTCACCTTCTCCTTCTCCTTCTTCTGCTTCTTCTGCTTCACCCTCCTGACTTCACCTTCTCCTTCTCCTTCTTCTGCTTCTTCTGATTCACCCTCCTAACTTCACCTTCTCCTTCTCCTTCTTCTGCTTCTTCTGATTCACCCTCCTGACTTCACCTTCTCCTTCTCCTTCTTCTGCTTCTTCTGCTTCACCCTCCTGACTTCACCTTCTCCTCTCCTTCTTCTACTTCTTCTGATTCACCCTCCAGACTTCACCTTCTCCTTCTCCTTCTTCTGCTTCTTCTGCTTCACCCTCCAGACTTCACCTTCTCCTTCTCCTTCTTCTGCTTCTTCTGCTGCGCCCTCCAGACTTCACCTTCTCCTTCTCCTTCTTCTGCTTCCTCTGCTTCACCCTCCAGACTTCACCTTCTCCTTCTCCTTCTTCTGCTTCTTCTGCTGCGCCCTCCAGACTTCACTTCTCCTTCTCCTTCTTCTACTTCTTCTGCTTCACCCACCTGACTTCACCTTCTCCTTCTCCTTCTTCTGCTTCTTCTGATTCACCCTCCTAACTTCACCTTCTCCTTCTCCTTCTTCTGCTTCTTCTGATTCACCCTCCTGACTTCACCTTCTCCTTCTACTTCTTCTGCTTCTTCTGATTCACCCTCCAGACTTCACCTTCTCCTTCTCCTTCTTCTGCTTCTTCTGATTCACCCTCCAGACTTCACCTACTCTTTCTCCTTCTTCTGCTTCTTCTGATTCACCCTCCAGACCTCACCTTCTCCTTCTCCTTCTTCTACTTCTTTTGATTCACCCTCCAGACTTCATCTTCTCCTTCTCCTTCTTCTGCTTCTTCTGATTCACCCTCCAGACTTCACCTTCTCCTTCTCCTTCTTCTGCTTCTTCTGATTCACCCTCCAGACTTCACCTTCTCCTTCTCCTTCTTCTACATCTTCTGATTCAGCCTCCAGACTTCACCTTCTCCTTTTCCTTCTTCTACTTCTTCTGATTCACCCTCCAGACTTCACCTTCTCCTTCTCCTTCTTCTACTTCTTCTGATTCACCCTCCAGTCTTCACCTTCTCCTTTTCCTTCTTCTGCTTCTTCTGCATCACCCTCCAGACTTCACCTTCTCCTTCTCCTTCTTCTACTTCTTCTGATTCACCCTCCAGACTTCACCTTCTCCTTCTCCTTCTTCTGCTTCTTCTGATTCACCCTCCAGACTTCACCTTCTCCTTCTCCTTATTCTGCTTCTTCTGATTCACCCTCCAGACTTCACCTTCTCCTTCTCCTTCTTCTGCTTCTTCTGATTCACCCTCCAGACTTCACCTTCTCCTTCTCCTTCTTCTGCTTCTTCTGATTCACCCTCCAGACTTCACCTTCTCCTTCTCCTTCTTCTACTTCTTCTGTTTCACCCTCCAGACTTCATCTTCTCCTTCTCCTTCTTCTGCTTCTTCTGCTGCGCCCTCCAGACTTCACCTTCTCCTTCTCCTTCTTCTGCTTCCTCTGCTTCACCCTCCAGACTTCACCTTCTCCTTCTCCTTCTTCTGCTTCTTCTGCTGCGCCCTCCAGACTTCACTTCTCCTTCTCCTTCTTCTACTTCTTCTGCTTCACCCACCTGACTTCACCTTCTCCTTCTCCTTCTTCTGCTTCTTCTGATTCACCCTCCTAACTTCACCTTCTCCTTCTCCTTCTTCTGCTTCTTCTGATTCACCCTCCTGACTTCACCTTCTCCTTCTACTTCTTCTGCTTCTTCTGATTCACCCTCCAGACTTCACCTTCTCCTTCTCCTTCTTCTGCTTCTTCTGATTCACCCTCCAGACTTCACCTACTCTTTCTCCTTCTTCTGCTTCTTCTGATTCACCCTCCAGACCTCACCTTCTCCTTCTCCTTCTTCTACTTCTTCTGATTCACCCTCCAGACTTCATCTTCTCCTTCTCCTTCTTCTGCTTCTTCTGATTCACCCTCCAGACTTCACCTTCTCCTTCTCCTTCTTCTGCTTCTTCTGATTCACCCTCCAGACTTCACCTTCTCCTTCTCCTTCTTCTACATCTTCTGATTCAGCCTCCAGACTTCACCTTCTCCTTTTCCTTCTTCTACTTCTTCTGATTCACCCTCCAGACTTCACCTTCTCCTTCTCCTTCTTCTACTTCTTCTGATTCACCCTCCAGTCTTCACCTTCTCCTTTTCCTTCTTCTGCTTCTTCTGCATCACCCTCCAGACTTCACCTTCTCCTTCTCCTTCTTCTACTTCTTCTGATTCACCCTCCAGACTTCACCTTCTCCTTCTCCTTCTTCTGCTTCTTCTGATTCACCCTCCAGACTTCACCTTCTCCTTCTCCTTATTCTGCTTCTTCTGATTCACCCTCCAGACTTCACCTTCTCCTTCTCCTTCTTCTGCTTCTTCTGATTCACCCTCCAGACTTCACCTTCTCCTTCTCCTTCTTCTGCTTCTTCTGATTCACCCTCCAGACTTCACCTTCTCCTTCTCCTTCTTCTACTTCTTCTGTTTCACCCTCCAGACTTCATCTTCTCCTTCTCCTTCTTCTGCTTCTTCTGATACACCTTCCAGACTTCACCTTCTCCTTCTCCTTCTTCTGCTTCTTCTGATTCACCCTCCAGACTTCACCTTCTCCTTCTCCTTCTTCTACTTCTTCTGATTCACCCTCCAGACTTCACCTTCTCCTTCTCCTTCTTCTCCTTCTTCTGATTCACCCTCCAGACTTCACCTTCTCCTTCTCCTTCTTCTGCTTCTTCTGATTCACCCTCCAGACTTCACCTTCTCCTTCTCCTTTTTCTACTTCTTCTGATTCACCCTCCAGTCTTCACCTTCTCCTTCTCCTTCTTCTGCTTCTTCTGATTCACCCTCCAGACTTCACCTCCTCCTTCTCCTTCTTCTGCTTCTTCTGATTCACCCTCCTGACTTCACCTTCTCCTTCTCCTTCTTCTGCTTCTTCTGATTCACCCTCCAGACTTCACCTTCTCCTTCCCATCTTCTACTTCTTCTGATTCACCCTCCAGACTTCACCTTCTCCTTCTCCTTCGTCTACTTCTTCTGATTCACCCTCCAGACTACACCTTCTCCTTCTCCTTCTTCTACTTCTTCTGATTCACCCTCCAGACTTCACCTTCTCCTTCTCCTTCTTCTGCTTCTTCTGATTCACCCTGCAGACTTCACCTTCTCCTTCTCCTTCTTCTACTTCTTCTGATTCACCCTCCAGACTTCACCTTCTCCTTCTCCTTCTTCTACTTCTTCTGCTTCACCCTCCAGACATCACCTTCTCCTTCTCCTTCTTCTGCATCTTCTGCTGCGCCCTCCAGACTTCACCTTCTCCTTCTCCTTCTTCTACTTCTTCTGATTCAGCCTCCAGACTTCACCTTCTCCTTTTCCTTCTTCTACTTCTTCTGATTCACCCTCCAGACTTCACCTTCTCCTTCTCCTTCTTCTACTTCTTCTGATTCACCCTCCAGTCTTCACCTTCTCCTTTTCCTTCTGCTGCTTCTTCTGCTTCACCCTCCAGACTTCACCTTCTCCTTCTCTTTCTTCTACTTCTTCTGATTCACCCTCCAGACTTCACCTTCTCCTTCTCCTTCTTCTGCTTCTTCTGATTCACCTTCCAGACTTCACCTTCTCCTTCTCCTTCTTCTACTTCTTCTGATTCACCCTCCAGACTTCACCTTCTCCTTCTCCTTCTTCTGCTTCTTCTGATTCACTCTCCAGACTTCACCTTCTCCTTCTCCTTCTTCTGCTTCTTCTGATCCACCCTCCTGACTTCACCTTCTCCTTCTCCTTCTTCTGCATCTTCTGCTGCGCCCTACAGACTTCACCTTCTCCTTCTCCTTCTTCTGCTTCTTCTGCTTCACCCTCCTGACTTCACCTTCTCCTTCTCCTTCTTCTGCTTCTTCTGATTCACCCTCCAGACCTCACCTTCTCCTTCTCCTTCTTCTACTTCTGATTCACCTTCCAGACTTCATCTTCTCCTTCTCCTTCTTCTGCTTCTTCTGATTCACCCTCCAAACTTCACCTTCTCCTTCTCCTTCTTCTGCTTCTTCTCATTCACCCTCCAGACTTCACCTTCTCCTTCTCCTTCTTCTGCTTCTTCTGATTCACCCTCCAGACTTCACCTTCTCCTTCTCCTTCTTCTGCTTCTTCTGATTCACCCTCCAGACTTCACCTTCTCCTTCTCCTTCTTCTGCTTCTTCCGATTCACCCTCCAGACTTCACCTTCTCCTTCTCCTTATTCTGCTTCTTCTCATTCACCCTCCAGACTTCACCTTCTCCTTCTCCTTCTTCTGCTTCTTCTGATTCACCCTCCAGACTTCACCTTCTCCTTCTCCTTCTTCTACTTCTTCTGATTCAGCCTCCAGACTTCACCTTCTCCTTTTCCTTCTTCTACTTCTTCTGATTCACCCTCCAGACTTCACCTTCTCCTTCTCCTTCTTCTACTTCTTCTGATCCACCCTCCAGTCTTCACCTTCTCCTTTTCCTTCTTCTGCTTCTTCTGCTTCACCCTCCAGACTTCACCTTCTCCTTCTCCTTCTTCTACTTCTTCTGATTCACCCACCAGACTTCACCTTCTCCTTCTCCTTCTTCTGCTTCTTCCGATTCACCCTCCAGACTTCACCTTCTCCTTCTCCTTATTCTGCTTCTTCTGATTCACCCTCCAGACTTCACCTTCTCCTTCTCCTTCTTCTGCTTCTTCTGATTCACCCTCCAGACTTCACCTTCTACTTCTCCTTCTTCTGCTTCTTCTGATTCACCCTCCAGACTTCACCTTCTCCTTCTCCTTCTTCTACTTCTTCTGATTCACCCTCCAGACTTCATCTTCTCCTTCTCCTTCTTCTGCTTCTTCTGATTCACCTTCCAGACTTCACCTTCTCCTTCTCCTTCTTCTGCTTCTTCTGATTCACCCTCCAGACTTCACCTTCTCCTTCTCCTTCTTCTACTTCTTCTGATTCACCCTCCAGACTTCACCTTCTCCTTCTCCTTCTTCTACTTCTTCTGATTCACCCTCCAGACTTCACCTTCTCCTTCTCCTTCTTCTGCTTCTTCTGATTCACCCTCCAGACTTCACCTTCTACTTCTCCTTCTTCTGCTTCTTCTGATTCACCCTCCAGACTTCACCTTCTCCTTCTCCTTCTTCTACTTCTTCTGATTCACCCTCCAGACTTCATCTTCTCCTTCTCCTTCTTCTGCTTCTTCTGATTCACCTTCCAGACTTCACCTTCTCCTTCTCCTTCTTCTGCTTCTTCTGATTCACCCTCCAGACTTCACCTTCTCCTTCTCCTTCTTCTACTTCTTCTGATTCACCCTCCAGACTTCACCTTCTCCTTCTCCTTCTTCTGCTTCTTCTGATTGACCCTCCTGACTTCACCTTTTCCTTCTTCTGCTTCTTCTGATTCACCCTCCAGACTTCACCTACTCTTTCTCCTTCTTCTGCGTCTTCTGATTCACCCTCCAGACCTCACCTTCTCCTTCTCCTTCTTCTACTTCTTCTGATTCACCCTCCAGACTTCACCTTCTCCTTCTCCTTCTTCTGCTTCTTCTGATTCACCCTCCAGACTTCACCTTCTACTTCTCCTTCTTCTGCTTCTTCTGATTCACCCTCCAGACTTCACCTTCTCCTTCTCCTTCTTCTACTTCTTCTGATTCACCCTCCAGACTTCATCTTCTCCTTCTCCTTCTTCTGCTTCTTCTGATTCACCTTCCAGACTTCACCTTCTCCTTCTCCTTCTTCTGCTTCTTCTGATTCACCCTCCAGACTTCACCTTCTCCTTCTCCTTCTTCTACTTCTTCTGATTCACCCTCCAGACTTCACCTTCTCCTTCTCCTTCTTCTGCTTCTTCTGATTCACACTCCAGACTTCACCTTCTCCTTCTCCTTCTTCTGCTTCTTCTGATTCACCCTCCAGACTTCACCTTCTCCTTCTCCTTCTTCTACTTCTTCTGATTCACCCTCCAGACTTCACCTTCTCCTTCTCCTTCTTCTACTTCTTCTGATTCACCCTCCAGACTTCACCTTCTCCTTCTCCTTCTTCTGCTTCTTCTGATTCACACTCCAGACTTCACCTTCTCCTTCTCCTTCTTCTGCTTCTTCTGATTCACCCTCCAGACTTCACCTTCTCCTTCTCCTTTTTCTACTTCTTCTGATTCACCCTCCAGTCTTCACCTTCTCCTTCTCCTTCTTCTGCTTCTTCTGATTCACCCTCCAGACTTCACCTTCTCCTTCTCCTTCTTCTGCTTCTTCTGATTCACCCTCCTGACTTCACCTTCTCCTTCTCCTTCTTCTGCTTCTTCTGATTCACCCTCCAGACGTCACCTTCTCCTTCCCATCTTCTACTTCTTCTGATTCACCCTCCAGACTTCACCTTCTCCTTCTCCTTCGTCTACTTCTTCTGATTCACCCTCCAGACTACACCTTCTCCTTCTCCTTCTTCTACTTCTTCTGATTCACCCTCCAGACTTCACCTTCTCCTTCTCCTTCTTCTGCTTCTTCTGATTCACCCTGCAGACTTCACCTTCTCCTTCTCCTTCTTCTACTTCTTCTGATTCACCCTCCAGACTTCACCTTCTCCTTCTCCTTCTTCTACTTCTTCTGCTTCACCCTCCAGACATCACCTTCTCCTTCTCCTTCTTCTGCATCTTCTGCTGCGCCCTCCAGACTTCACCTTCTCCTTCTCCTTCTTCTACTTCTTCTGATTCAGCCTCCAGACTTCACCATCTCCTTTTCCTTCTTCTACTTCTTCTGATTCACCCTCCAGACTTCACCTTCTCCTTCTCCTTCTTCTACTTCTTCTGATTCACCCTCCAGTCTTCACCTTCTCCTTTTCCTTCTGCTGCTTCTTCTGCTTCACCCTCCAGACTTCACCTTCTCCTTCTCTTTCTTCTACTTCTTCTGATTCACCCTCCAGACTTCACCTTCTCCTTCTCCTTCTTCTGCTTCTTCTGATTCACCTTCCAGACTTCACCTTCTCCTTCTCCTTCTTCTGCTTCTTCTGATTCACCCTCCAGACTTCACCTTCTCCTTCTCCTTCTTCTACTTCTTCTGATTCACCCTCCAGACTTCACCTTCTCCTTCTCCTTCTTCTACTTCTTCTGATTCACCCTCCAGACTTCACCTTCTCCTTCTCCTTCTTCTGCTTCTTCTGATTCACTCTCCAGACTTCACCTTCTCCTTCTCCTTCTTCTGCTTCTTCTGATCCACCCTCCTGACTTCACCTTCTCCTTCTCCTTCTTCTGCATCTTCTGCTGCGCCCTACAGACTTCACCTTCTCCTTCTCCTTCTTCTGCTTCTTCTGCTTGACCCTCCTGACTTCACCTTCTTCTTCTCCTTCTTCTGCTTCTTCTGATTCACCCTCCAGACCTCACCTTCTCCTTCTCCTTCTTCTACTTCTGATTCACCTTCCAGACTTCATCTTCTCCTTCTCCTTCTTCTGCTTCTTCTGATTCACCCTCCAAACTTCACCTTCTCCTTCTCCTTCTTCTGCTTCTTCTCATTCACCCTCCAGACTTCACCTTCTCCTTCTCCTTCTTCTGCTTCTTCTGATTCACCCTCCAGACTTCACCTTCTCCTTCTCCTTCTTCTGCTTCTTCTGATTCACCCTCCAGACTTCACCTTCTCCTTCTCCTTCTTCTGCTTCTTCCGATTCACCCTCCAGACTTCACCTTCTCCTTCTCCTTATTCTGCTTCTTCTCATTCACCCTCCAGACTTCACCTTCTCCTTCTCCTTCTTCTGCTTCTTCTGATTCACCCTCCAGACTTCACCTTCTCCTTCTCCTTCTTCTACTTCTTCTGATTCAGCCTCCAGACTTCACCTTCTCCTTTTCCTTCTTCTACTTCTTCTGATTCACCCTCCAGACTTCACCTTCTCCTTCTCCTTCTTCTACTTCTTCTGATTCACCCTCCAGTCTTCACCTTCTCCTTTTCCTTCTTCTGCTTCTTCTGCTTCACCCTCCAGACTTCACCTTCTCCTTCTCCTTCTTCTACTTCTTCTGATTCACCCACCAGACTTCACCTTCTCCTTCTCCTTCTTCTGCTTCTTCCGATTCACCCTCCAGACTTCACCTTCTCCTTCTCCTTATTCTGCTTCTTCTGATTCACCCTCCAGACTTCACCTTCTCCTTCTCCTTCTTCTGCTTCTTCTGATTCACCCTCCAGACTTCACCTTCTACTTCTCCTTCTTCTGCTTCTTCTGATTCACCCTCCAGACTTCACCTTCTCCTTCTCCTTCTTCTACTTCTTCTGATTCACCCTCCAGACTTCATCTTCTCCTTCTCCTTCTTCTGCTTCTTCTGATTCACCTTCCAGACTTCACCTTCTCCTTCTCCTTCTTCTGCTTCTTCTGATTCACCCTCCAGACTTCACCTTCTCCTTCTCCTTCTTCTACTTCTTCTGATTCACCCTCCAGACTTCACCTTCTCCTTCTCCTTCTTCTACTTCTTCTGATTCACCCTCCAGACTTCACCTTCTCCTTCTCCTTCTTCTGCTTCTTCTGATTCACACTCCAGACTTCACCTTCTCCTTCTCCTTCTTCTACTTCTTCTGATTCACCCTCCAGTCTTCACCTTCTCCTTCTCCTTCTTCTGCTTCTTCTGATTCACCCTCCAGACTTCACCTTCTCCTTCTCCTTCTTCTGCTTCTTCTGATTGACCCTCCTGACTTCACCTTCTCCTTCTTCTGCTTCTTCTGATTCACCCTCCAGACTTCACCTACTCTTTCTCCTTCTTCTGCTTCTTCTGATTCACCCTCCAGACCTCACCTTCTCCTTCTCCTTCTTCTACTTCTTCTGATTCACCCTCCAGACTTCATCTTCTCCTTCTCCTTCTTCTGCTTCTTCTGATTCACCCTCCAGACTTCACCTTCTCCTTCTCCTTCTTCTGCTTCTTCTGATTCACCCTCCAGACTTCACCTTCTCCTTCTCCTTCTTCTACATCTTCTGATTCAGCCTCCAGACTTCACCTTCTCCTTTTCCTTCTTCTACTTCTTCTGATTCACCCTCCAGACATCACCTTCTCCTTCTCCTTCTTCTACTTCTTCTGATTCACCCTCCAGTCTTCACCTTCTCCTTTTCCTTCTTCTGCTTCTTCTGCTTCACCCTCCAGACTTCACCTTCTCCTTCTCCTTCTTCTACTTCTTCTGATTCACCCTCCAGACTTCACCTTCTCCTTCTCCTTCTTCTGCTTCTTCTGATTCACCCTCCAGACTTCACCTTCTCTTTCTCCTTATTCTGCTTCTTCTGATTCACCCTCCAGACTTCACCTTCTCCTTCTCCTTCTTCTGCTTCTTCTGATTCACCCTCCAGACTTCACCTTCTCCTTCTCCTTCTTCTGCTTCTTCTGATTCACCCTCCAGACTTCACCTTCTCCTTCTCCTTCTTCTACTTCTTCTGTTTCACCCTCCAGACTTCATCTTCTCCTTCTACTTCTTCTGCTTCTTCTGATAGACCTTCCAGACTTCACCTTCTCCTTCTCCTTCTTCTGCTTCTTCTGATTCACCCTCCAGACTTCACCTTCTCCTTCTCCTTCTTCTACTTCTTCTGATTCACCCTCCAGACTTCACCATCTCCTTCTCCTTCTTCTCCTTCTTCTGATTCACCCTCCAGACTTCACCTTCTCCTTCTCCTTCTTCTGCTTCTTCTGATTCACCCTCCAGACTTCACCTTCTCCTTCTCCTTTTTCTACTTCTTCTGATTCACCCTCCAGTCTTCACCTTCTCCTTCTCCTTCTTCTGCTTCTTCTGATTCACCCTCCAGACTTCACCTTCTCCTTCTCCTTCTTCTGCTTCTTCTGATTCACCCTCCTGACTTCACCTTCTCCTTCTCCTTCTTCTGCTTCTTCTGATTCACCCTCCAGACTTCACCTTCTCCTTCTCCTTATTCTGCTTCTTCTGATTCACCCTCCAGACTTCACCTTCTCCTTCTCCTTCTTCTGCTTCTTCTGATTCACCCTCCAGACTTCACCTTCTCCTTCTCCTTCTTCTGCTTCTTCTGATTCACCCTCCAGACTTCACCTTCTCCTTCTCCTTCTTCTACTTCTTCTGTTTCACCCTCCAGACTTCATCTTCTCCTTCTGCTTCTTCTGCTTCTTCTGATACACCTTCCAGACTTCAGCTTCTCCTTCTCCTTCTTCTGCTTCTTCTGATTCACCCTCCAGACTTCACCTTCTCCTTCTCCTTCTTCTACTTCTTCTGATTCACCCTCCAGACTTCACCTTCTCCTTCTCCTTCTTCTCCTTCTTCTGATTCACCCTCCAGACTTCACCTTCTCCTTCTCCTTCTTCTGCTTCTTCTGATTCACCCTCCAGACTTCACCTTCTCCTTCTCCTTTTTCTACTTCTTCTGATTCACCCTCCAGTCTTCACCTTCTCCTTCTCCTTCTTCTGCTTCTTCTGATTCACCCTCCAGACTTCACCTTCTCCTGCTCCTTCTTCTGCTTCTTCTGATTCACCCTCCTGACTTCACCTTCTCCTTCTCCTTCTTCTGCTTCTTCTGATTCACCCTCCAGACTTCACCTTCTCCTTCCCATCTTCTACTTCTTCTGATTCACCCTCCAGACTTCACCTTCTCCTTCTCCTTCGTCTACTTCTTCTGATTCACCCTCCAGACTACACCTTCTCCTTCTCCTTCTTCTACTTCTTCTGATTCACCCTCCAGACTTCACCTTCTCCTTCTCCTTCTTCTGCTTCTTCTGATTCACCCTGCAGACTTCACCTTCTCCTTCTCCTTCTTCTACTTCTTCTGATTCACCCTCCAGACTTCACCTTCTCCTTCTCCTTCTTCTACTTCTTCTGCTTCACCCTCCAGACATCACCTTCTCCTTCTCCTTTTTCTGCATCTTCTGCTGCGCCCTCCAGACTTCACCTTCTCCTTCTCCTTCTTCTACTTCTTCTGATTCAGCCTCCAGACTTCACCTTCTCCTTTTCCTTCTTCTACTTCTTCTGATTCACCCTCCAGACTTCACCTTCTCCTTCTCCTTCTTCTACTTCTTCTGATTCACCCTCCAGTCTTCACCTTCTCCTTTTCCTTCTTCTGCTTCTTCTGCTTCACCCTCCAGACTTCACCTTCTCCTTCTCTTTCTTCTACTTCTTCTGATTCACCCTCCAGACTTCACCTTCTCCTTCTCCTTCTTCTGCTTCTTCTGATTCACCTTCCAGACTTCACCTTCTCCTTCTCCTTCTTCTGCTTCTTCTGATTCACCCTCCAGACTTCACCTTCTCCTTCTCCTTCTTCTACTTCTTCTGATTCACACTCCAGACTTCACCTTCTCCTTCTCGTTTTTCTACTTCTTCTGATTCACCCTCCAGTCTTCACCTTCTCCTTCTCCTTCTTCTGCTTCTTCTGATTCACCCTCCAGACTTCACCTTCTCCTTCTCCTTCTTCTGCTTCTTCTGATTCACCCTCCTGACTTCACCTTCTCCTTCTCCTTCTTCTGCTTCTTCTGATTCACCCTCCAGACTTCACCTTCTCCTTCCCATCTTCTACTTCTTCTGATTCACCCTCCAGACTTCACCTTCTCCTTCTCCTTCGTCTACTTCTTCTGATTCACCCTCCAGACTACACCTTCTCCTTCTCCTTCTTCTACTTCTTCTGATTCACCCTCCAGACTTCACCTTCTCCTTCTCCTTCTTCTGCTTCTTCTGATTCACCCTGCAGACTTCACCTTCTCCTTCTCCTTCTTCTACTTCTTCTGATTCACCCTCCAGACTTCACCTTCTCCTTCTCCTTCTTCTACTTCTTCTGCTTCACCCTCCAGACATCACCTTCTCCTTCTCCTTCTTCTGCATCTTCTGCTGCACCCTCCAGACTTCACCTTCTCCTTCTCCTTCTTTTACTTCTTCTGATTCAGCCTCCAGACTTCACCTTCTCCTTTTCCTTCTTCTACTTCTTCTGATTCACCCTCCAGACTTCACCTTCTCCTTCTCCTTCTTCTACTTCTTCTGATTCACCCTCCAGTCTTCACCTTCTCCTTTTCCTTCTTCTGCTTCTTCTGCTTCACCCTCCAGACTTCACCTTCTCCTTCTCTTTCTTCTACTTCTTCTGATTCACCCTCCAGACTTCACCTTCTCCTTCTCCTTCTTCTGCTTCTTCTGATTCACCTTCCAGACTTCACCTTCTCCTTCTCCTTCTTCTGCTTCTTCTGATTCACCCTCCAGACTTCACCTTCACCTTCTCCTTCTTCTACTTCTTCTGATTCACACTCCAGACTTCACCTTCTCCTTCTCCTTCTTCTACTTCTTCTGATTCACCCTCCAGACTTCACCTTCTCCTTCTCCTTCTTCTGCTTCTTCTGATTCACTCTCCAGACTTCACCTTCTCCTTCTCCTTCTTCTGCTTCTTCTGATTCACCCTCCTGACTTCACCTTCTCCTTCTCCTTCTTCTGCATCTTCTGCTGCGCCCTACAGACTTCACCTTCTCCTTCTCCTTCTTCTGCTTCTTCTGCTTCACCCACCTGACTTCACCTTCTCTTTCTCCTTCTTCTGCTTCTTCTGATTCACCCTCCAGACCTCTCCTTCTCCTTCTCCTTCTTCTACTTCTGATTCACCCTCCAGACTTCATCTTCTCCTTCTCCTTCTTCTGCTTCTTCTGATTCACCCTCCAAACTTCACCTTCTCCTTCTCCTTCTTCTGCTTCTTCTGATTCACCCTCCAGAATTCACCTTCTCCTTCTCCTTCTTCTACTTCTTCTGATTCACCCTCCAGACTTCACCTTCTCCTTCTCCTTCTTCTACTTCTTCTGCTTCGCCCTCCAGACTTCACCTTCTCCTTCTCCTTCTTCTGCTTCTTCTGCTTCACCCTCCAGACGTCACCTTCTCCTTCTCCTTCTTCTGCTTCTTCTGCTTCACCCTCCTGACTTCACCTTCTCCTTCTCCTTCTTCTGCTTCTTCTGCTTCACCCTCCAGACTTCACCTTCTCCTTCTCCTTCTTCTGCTTCTTCTGCTTCACCCTCCTGACTTCACCTTCTCCTTCTCCTTCTTCTACTTCTTCTGATTCACCCTCCAGACTTCACCTTCTCCTTCTCCTTCTTCTGCTTCTTCTGCTTCACCCGCCAGACTTCACCTTCTCCTTCTCCTTCTTCTGCTTCTTCTGCTGCGCCCTCCAGACTTCACTTCTCCTTCTCCTTCTTCTGCTTCTTCTGCTTCACCCTCCTGACTTCACCTTCTCCTTCTCCTTCTTCTGCTTCTTCTGCTGCGCCCCCCAGACTTCACTTCTCCTTCTCCTTCTTCTGCTTCTTCTGCTTCACCCCCCTGACTTCACCTTCTCCTTCTCCTTCTTCTGCTTCTTCTGATTCACCCTCCTAACTTCACCTTCTCCTTCTCCTTCTTCTGCTTCTTCTGATTCACCCTCCTGACTTCACCTTCTCCTTCTACTTCTTCTGCTTCTTCTGATTCACCCTCCAGACTTCACCTTCTCCTTCTCCTTCTTCTGCTTCTTCTGATTCACCCTCCAGACTTCACCTTCTCCTTCTCCTTCTTCTGCTTCTTCTGATTCACCCTACAGACCTCACCTTCTCCTTCTCCTTCTTCTACTTCTTCTGATTCACCCTCCAGACTTCATCTTCTCCTTCTCCTTCTTCTGCTTCCGCTGATTCACCCTCCAGACTTCACCTTCTCCTTCTCCTTCTTCTGCTTCTTCTGATTCACCCTCCAGACTTCACCTTCTCCTTCTCCTTCTTCTACTTCTTCTGATTCAGCCTCCAGACTTCACCTTCTCCTTTTCCTTCTTCTACTTCTTCTGATTCACCCTCCAGTCTTCACCTTCTCCTTCTCCTTCTTCTGCTTCTTCTGATTCACCCTCCAGACTTCACCTTCTCCTTCTCCTTCTTCTGCTTCTTCTGATTCACCCTCCTGACTTCACCTTCTCCTTCTCCTTCTTCTGCTTCTTCTGATTCACCCTCCAGACTTCACCTTCTCCTTCTCCTTATTCTGCTTCTTCTGATTCACCCTCCAGACTTCACCTTCTCCTTCTCCTTCTTCTGCTTCTTCTGATTCACCCTCCAGACTTCACCTTCTCCTTCTCCTTCTTCTGCTTCTTCTGATTCACCCTCCAGACTTCACCTTCTCCTTCTCCTTCTTCTACTTCTTCTGTTTCACCCTCCAGACTTCATCTTCTCCTTCTGCTTCTTCTGCTTCTTCTGATACACCTTCCAGACTTCAGCTTCTCCTTCTCCTTCTTCTGCTTCTTCTGATTCACCCTCCAGACTTCACCTTCTCCTTCTCCTTCTTCTACTTCTTCTGATTCACCCTCCAGACTTCACCTTCTCCTTCTCCTTCTTCTCCTTCTTCTGATTCACCCTCCAGACTTCACCTTCTCCTTCTCCTTCTTCTGCTTCTTCTGATTCACCCTCCAGACTTCACCTTCTCCTTCTCCTTTTTCTACTTCTTCTGATTCACCCTCCAGTCTTCACCTTCTCCTTCTCCTTCTTCTGCTTCTTCTGATTCACCCTCCAGACTTCACCTTCTCCTTCTCCTTCTTCTGCTTCTTCTGATTCACCCTCCTGACTTCACCTTCTCCTTCTCCTTCTTCTGCTTCTTCTGATTCACCCTCCAGACTTCACCTTCTCCTTCCCATCTTCTACTTCTTCTGATTCACCCTCCAGACTTCACCTTCTCCTTCTCCTTCGTCTACTTCTTCTGATTCACCCTCCAGACTACACCTTCTCCTTCTCCTTCTTCTACTTCTTCTGATTCACCCCCCAGACTTCACCTTCTCCTTCTCCTTCTTCTGCTTCTTCTGATTCACCCTGCAGACTTCACCTTCTCCTTCTCCTTCTTCTACTTCTTCTGATTCACCCTCCAGACTTCACCTTCTCCTTCTCCTTCTTCTACTTCTTCTGCTTCACCCTCCAGACATCACCTTCTCCTTCTCCTTTTTCTGCATCTTCTGCTGCGCCCTCCAGACTTCACCTTCTCCTTCTCCTTCTTCTACTTCTTCTGATTCAGCCTCCAGACTTCACCTTCTCCTTTTCCTTCTTCTACTTCTTCTGATTCACCCTCCAGACTTCACCTTCTCCTTCTCCTTCTTCTACTTCTTCTGATTCACCCTCCAGTCTTCACCTTCTCCTTTTCCTTCTTCTGCTTCTTCTGCTTCACCCTCCAGACTTCACCTTCTCCTTCTCTTTCTTCTACTTCTTCTGATTCACCCTCCAGACTTCACCTTCTCCTTCTCCTTCTTCTGCTTCTTCTGATTCACCTTCCAGACTTCACCTTCTCCTTCTCCTTCTTCTGCTTCTTCTGATTCACCCTCCAGACTTCACCTTCTCCTTCTCCTTCTTCTACTTCTTCTGATTCACACTCCAGACTTCACCTTCTCCTTCTCCTTTTTCTACTTCTTCTGATTCACCCTCCAGTCTTCACCTTCTCCTTCTCCTTCTTTTGCTTCTTCTGATTCACCCTCCAGACTTCACCTTCTCCTTCTCCTTCTTCTGCTTCTTCTGATTCACCCTCCTGACTTCACCTTCTCCTTCTCCTTCTTCTGCTTCTTCTGATTCACCCTCCAGACTTCACCTTCTCCTTCCCATCTTCAACTTCTTCTGATTCACCCTCCAGACTTCACCTTCTCCTTCTCCTTCGTCTACTTCTTCTGATTCACCCTCCAGACTACACCTTCTCCTTCTCCTTCTTCTACTTCTTCTGATTCACCCTCCAGACTTCACCTTCTCCTTCTCCTTCTTCTGCTTCTTCTGATTCACCCTGCAGACTTCACCTTCTCCTTCTCCTTCTTCTACTTCTTCTGATTCACCCTCCAGACTTCACCTTCTCCTTCTCCTTCTTCTACTTCTTCTGCTTCACCCTCCAGACATCACCTTCTCCTTCTCCTTCTTCTGCATCTTCTGCTGCGCCCTCCAGACTTCACCTTCTCCTTCTCCTTCTTTTACTTCTTCTGATTCAGCCTCCAGACTTCACCTTCTCCTTTTCCTTCTTCTACTTCTTCTGATTCACCCTCCAGACTTCACCTTCTCCTTCTCCTTCTTCTACTTCTTCTGATTCACCCTCCAGTCTTCACCTTCTCCTTTTCCTTCTTCTGCTTCTTCTGCTTCACCCTCCAGACTTCACCTTCTCCTTCTCTTTCTTCTACTTCTTCTGATTCACCCTCCAGACTTCACCTTCTCCTTCTCCTTCTTCTGCTTCTTCTGATTCACCTTCCAGACTTCACCTTCTCCTTCTCCTTCTTCTGCTTCTTCTGATTCACCCTCCAGACTTCACCTTCTCCTTCTCCTTCTTCTACTTCTTCTGATTCACACTCCAGACTTCACCTTCTCCTTCTCCTTCTTCTACTTCTTCTGATTCACCCTCCAGACTTCACCTTCTCCTTCTCCTTCTTCTGCTTCTTCTGATTCACTCTCCAGACTTCACCTTCTCCTTCTCCTTCTTCTGCTTCTTCTGATTCACCCTCCTGACTTCACCTTCTCCTTCTCCTTCTTCTGCATCTTCTGCTGCGCCCTACAGACTTCACCTTCTCCTTCTCCTTCTTCTGCTTCTTCTGCTTCACCCTCCTGACTTCACCTTCTCCTTCTCCTTCTTCTGCTTCTTCTGATTCACCCTCCAGACCTCACCTTCTCCTTCTCCTTCTTCTACTTCTGATTCACCCTCCAGACTTCATCTTCTCCTTCTCCTTCTTCTGCTTCTTCTGATTCACCCTCCAAACTTCACCTTCTCCTTCTCCTTCTTCTGCTTCTTCTGATTCACCCTCCAGAATTCACCTTCTCCTTCTCCTTCTTCTACTTCTTCTGATTCACCCTCCAGACTTCACCTTCTCCTTCTCCTTCTTCTGCTTCTTCTGATTCACCCTCCAGAATTCACCTTCTCCTTCTCCTTCTTCTACTTCTTCTGATTCACCCTCCAGACTTCACCTTCTCCTTCTCCTTCTTCTACTTCTTCTGCTTCGCCCTCCAGACTTCACCTTCTCCTTCTCCTTCTTCTGCTTCTTCTGCTTCACCCTCCAGACTTCACCTTCTCCTTCTCCTTCTTCTGCTTCTTCTGCTTCACCCTCCTGACTTCACCTTCTCCTTCTCCTTCTTCTGCTTCTTCTGCTTCACCCTCCAGACTTCACCTTCTCCTTCTCCTTCTTCTGCTTCTTCTGCTTCACCCTCCTGACTTCACCTTCTCCTTCTCCTTCTTCTACTTCTTCTGATTCACCCTCCAGACTTCACCTTCTCCTTCTCCTTCTTCTGCTTCTTCTGCTTCACCCGCCAGACTTCACCTTCTCCTTCTCCTTCTTCTGCTTCTTCTGCTGCGCCCTCCAGACTTCACTTCTCCTTCTCCTTCTTCTGCTTCTTCTGCTTCACCCTCCTGACTTCACCTTCTCCTTCTCCTTCTTCTGCTTCTTCTGCTGCGCCCCCCAGACTTCACTTCTCCTTCTCCTTCTTCTGCTTCTTCTGCTTCACCCCCCTGACTTCACCTTCTCCTTCTCCTTCTTCTGCTTCTTCTGATTCACCCTCCTAACTTCACCTTCTCCTTCTCCTTCTTCTGCTTCTTCTGATTCACCCTCCTGACTTCACCTTCTCCTTCTACTTCTTCTGCTTCTTCTGATTCACCCTCCAGACTTCACCTTCTCCTTCTCCTTCTTCTGCTTCTTCTGATTCACCCTCCAGACTTCACCTTCTCCTTCTCCTTCTTCTGCTTCTTCTGATTCACCCTACAGACCTCACCTTCTCCTTCTCCTTCTTCTACTTCTTCTGATTCATCCTCCAGACTTCATCTTCTCCTTCTCCTTCTTCTGCTTCCGCTGATTCACCCTCCAGACTTCACCTTCTCCTTCTCCTTCTTCTGCTTCTTCTGATTCACCCTCCAGACTTCACCTTCTCCTTCTCCTTCTTCTACTTCTTCTGATTCAGCCTCCAGACTTCACCTTCTCCTTTTCCTTCTTCTACTTCTTCTGATTCACCCTCCAGACTTCACCTTCTCCTTCTTCTACTTCTTCTGATTCACCCTCCAGTCTTCACTTCTCCTTTTCCTTCTTCTGCTTCTTCTGCTTCACCCTCCAGACTTCACCTTCTCCTTCTCCTTCTTCTACTTCTTCTGATTCACCCTCCAGACTTCAACTTCTCCTTCTCCTTCTTCTGCTTCTTCCGATTCACCCTCCAGACTTCACCTTCTCCTTCTCCTTATTCTGCTTCTTCTCATTCACCCTCCAGACTTCACCTTCTCCTTCTCCTTCTTCTGCTTCTTCTGATTCACCCTCCAGACTTCACCTTCTCCTTCTCCTTCTTCTGCTTCTTCTGATTCACCCTGCAGACTTCACCTTCTCCTTCTCCTTCTTCTGCTTCTTCTGATTCACCCTCCAGTCTTCACCTTCTCCTTCTCCTTCTTCCGCTTCTTCTGATTCACTCTCCAGACTTCACCTTCTCCTTCTCCTTCTTCTGCTTCTTCTGATTCACCCTCCTGACTTCACCTTCTCCTTCTCCTTCTTCTGCATCTTCTGCTGCGCCCGACAGACTTCACCTTCTCCTTCTCCTTCTTCTGCTTCTTCTGCTTCACCCTCCTGACTTCACCTTCTCCTTCTCCTTCTTCTGCTTCTTCTGATTCACCCTCCAGACCTCACCTTCTCCTTCTCCTTCTTCTACTTCTGATTCACCCTCCAGACTTCATCTTCTCCTTCTCCTTCTTCTGCTTCTTCTGATTCACCCTCCAAACTTCACCTTCTCCTTCTCCTTCTTCTGCTTCTTCTGATTCACCCTCCAGAATTCACCTTCTCCTTCTCCTTCTTCTACTTCTTCTGATTCACCCTCCAGACTTCACCTTCTCCTTCTCCTTCTTCTACTTCTTCTGCTTCGCCCTCCAGACTTCACCTTCTCCTTCTCCTTCTTCTGCTTCTTCTGCTTCACCCTCCAGACTTCACCTTCTCCTTCTCCTTCTTCTGCTTCTTCTGCTTCACCCTCCTGACTTCACCTTCTCCTTCTCCTTCTTCTACTTCTTCTGATTCACCCTCCAGACTTCACCTTCTCCTTCTCCTTCTTCTGCTTCTTCTGCTTCACCCTCCAGACTTCACCTTCTCCTTCTCCTTCTTCTGCTTCTTCTGCTGCACCCTCCAGACTTCACTTCTCCTTCTCCTTCTTCTGCTTCTTCTGCTTCACCCTCCTGACTTCACCTTCTCCTTCTCCTTCTTCTACTTCTTCTGCTTCACCCCCCTGACTTCACCTTCTCCTTCTCCTTCTTCTGCTTCTTCTGATTCACCCTCCTAACTTCACCTTCTCCTTCTCCTTCTTCTGCTTCTTCTGATTCACCCTCCTGACTTCACCTTCTCCTTCTACTTCTTCTGCTTCTTCTGATTCACCCTCCAGACTTCACCTTCTCCTTCTCCTTCTTCTGCTTCTTCTGATTCACCCTCCAGACTTCACCTTCTCCTTCTCCTTCTTCTGCTTCTTCTGATTCACCCTCCAGACCTCACCTTCTCCTTCTCCTTCTTCTACTTCTTCTGATTCACCCTCCAGACTTCATCTTCTCCTTCTCCTTCTTCTGCTTCCTCTGATTCACCCTCCAGACTTCACCTTCTCCTTCTCCTTCTTCTGCTTCTTCTGATTCACCCTCCAGACTTCACCTTCTCCTTCTTCTTCTTCTACTTATTCTGATTCAGCCTCCAGACTTCACCTTCTCCTTTTCCTTCTTCTACTTCTTCTGATTCACCCTCCAGACTTCACCTTCTCCTTCTCCTTCTTCTACTTCTTCTGATTCACCCTCCAGTCTTCACCTTCTCCTTTTCCTTCTTCTGCTTCTACTGCTTCACCCTCCAGACTTCACCTTCTCCTTCTCCTTCTTCTACTTCTTCTGATTCACCCTCCAGACTTCACCTTCTCCTTCTCCTTCTTCTGCTTCTTCCGATTCACCCTCCAGACTTCACCTTCTCCTTCTCCTTATTCTGCTACTTCTCATTCACCCTAAGACTTCACCTTCTCCTTCTCCTTCTTCTGCTTCTTCTGATTCACCCTCCAGACTTCACCTTCTCCTTCTCCTTCTTCTGCTTCTTCTGATTCACCCTCCAGACTTCACCTTCTCCTTCTCCTTCTTCTGCTTCTTCCGATTCACCCTCCAGACTTCACCTTCTCCTTCTCCTTATTCTGCTTCTTCTCATTCACCCTCCAGACTTCAACTTCTCCTTCTCCTTCTTCTGCTTCTTCTGATTCACCCTCCAGACTTCACCTTCTCCTTCTCCTTCTCCTACTTCTTCTGATTCAGCCTCCAGAATTCACCTTCTCCTTTTCCTTCTTCTACTTCTTCTGATTCACCCTCCAGACTTCACCTTCTCCTTCTCCTTCTTCTACTTCTTCTGATTCACCCTCCAGTCTTCACCTTCTCCTTTTCCTTCTTCTGCTTCTTCTGCTTCACCCTCCAGACTTCACCTTCTCCTTCTCCTTCTACTTCTTCTGATTCACCCACCAGACTTCACCTTCTCCTTCTCCTTCTTCTGCTTCTTCCGATTCACCCTCCAGACTTCACCTTCTCCTTCTCCTTATTCTGCTTCTTCTGATTCACCCTCCAGACTTCACCTTTTCCTTCTCCTTCTTCTGCTTCTTCTGATTCACCCTCCAGACTTCACCTTCTCCTTCTCCTTCTTCTGCTTCTTCTGATTCACCCTCCAGACTTCACCTTCTCCTTCTCCTTCTTCTGCTTCTTCTGATTCACCCTCCAGACCTCAGCTTCTCCTTCTCCTTCTTCTACTTCTTCTGATTCACCCTCCAGACTTCATCTTCTCCTTCTCCTTCTTCTGCTTCCTCTGATTCACCCTCCAGACTTCACCTTCTCCTTCTCCTTCTTCTGCTTCTTCTGATTCACCCTCCAGACTTCACCTTCTCCTTCTCCTTCTTCTACTTATTCTGATTCAGCCTCCAGACTTCACCTTCTCCTTTTCCTTCTTCTACTTCTTCTGATTCACCCTCCAGACTTCACCTTCTCCTTCTCCTTCTTCTACTTCTTCTGATTCACCCTCCAGTCTTCACCTTCTCCTTTTCCTTCTTCTGCTTCTACTGCTTCACCCTCCAGACTTCACCTTCTCCTTCTCCTTCTTCTACTTCTTCTGATTCACCCTCCAGACTTCACCTTCTCCTTCTCCTTCTTCTGCTTCTTCCGATTCACCCTCCAGACTTCACCTTCTCCTTCTCCTTATTCTGCTACTTCTCATTCACCCTCCAGACTTCACCTTCTCCTTCTCCTTCTTCTGCTTCTTCTGATTCACCCTCCAGACTTCACCTTCTCCTTCTCCTTCTTCTGCTTCTTCTGATTCACCCTCCAGACTTCACCTTCTCCTTCTCCTTCTTCTACTTCTTCTGATTCACCCTCCAGACTTCACCTTCTCCTTCTCCTTCTTCTGCTTCTTCCGATTCACCCTCCAGACTTCACCTTCTCCTTCTCCTTATTCTGCTACTTCTCATTCACCCTCCAGACTTCACCTTCTCCTTCTCCTTCTTCTGCTTCTTCTGATTCACCCTCCAGACTTCACCTTCTCCTTCTCCTTCTTCTGCTTCTTCTGATTCACCCTCCAGACTTCACCTTCTCCTTCTCCTTCTTCTGCTTCTTCCGATTCACCCTCCAGACTTCACCTTCTCCTTCTCCTTATTCTGCTTCTTCTCATTCACCCTCCAGACTTCACCTTCTCCTTCTCCTTCTTCTGCTTCTTCTGATTCACCCTCCAGACTTCACCTTCTCCTTCTCCTTCTCCTACTTCTTCTGATTCAGCCTCCAGAATTCACCTTCTCCTTTTCCTTCTTCTACTTCTTCTGATTCACCCTCCAGACTTCACCTTCTCCTTCTCCTTCTTCTGCTTCTTCTGATTCACCCTCCAGACTTCACCTTCTCCTTCTCCTTCTTCTGCTTCTTCCGATTCACCCTCCAGACTTCACCTTCTCCTTCTCCTTATTCTGCTTCTTCTCATTCACCCTCCAGACTTCACCTTCTCCTTCTCCTTCTTCTGCTTCTTCTGATTCACCCTCCAGACTTCACCTTCTCCTTCTCCTTCTCCTACTTCTTCTGATTCAGCCTCCAGAATTCACCTTCTCCTTTTCCTTCTTCTACTTCTTCTGATTCACCCTCCAGACTTCACCTTCTCCTTCTCCTTCTTCTACTTCTTCTGATTCACCCTCCAGTCTTCACCTTCTCCTTTTCCTTCTTCTGCTTCTTCTGCTTCACCCTCCAGACTTCACCTTCTCCTTCTCCTTCTTCTACTTCTTCTGATTCACCCACCAGACTTCACCTTCTCCTTCTCCTTTATCTGCTTCTTCCGATTCACCCTCCAGACTTCACCTTCTCCTTCTCCTTATTCTGCTTCTTCTGATTCACCCTCCAGACTTCACCTTCTCCTTCTCCTTCTTCTGCTTCTTCTGATTCACCCTCCAGACTTCACCTTCTCCTTCTCCTTCTTCTGCTTCTTCTGATTCACCCTCCAGACTTCACCTTCTCCTTCTCCTTCTTCTACTTCTTCTGATTCACCCTCCAGACTTCACCTTCTCCTTCTCCTTCTTCTACTTCATCTGATGCACCCTCCAGACTTCACCTTCTCCTTCTCCTTCTTCTGCTTCTTCTGATTCACACTCCAGACTTCACCTTCTCCTTCTCCTTCTTCTACTTCTTCTGATTCACCCTCCAGTCTTCACCTTCTCCTTCTCCTTCTTCTGCTTCTTCTGATTCACCCTCCAGACTTCACCTTCTCCTTCTCCTTCTTCTGCTTCTTCTGATTCACCCTCCTGACTTCACCTTCTCCTTCTCCTTCTTCTGCTTCTTCTGATTCACCCTCCAGACTTCACCTTCTCCTTCTCCTTCTTCTGCTTCTTCTGATTCACCCTCCAGACCTCACCTTCTCCTTCTCCTTCTTCTACTTCTTCTGATTCACCCTCCAGACTTCATCTTCTCCTTCTCCTTCTTCTGCTTCTTCTGATTCACCCTCCAGACTTCAACTTCTCCTTCTCCTTCTTCTGCTTCTTCTGATTCACCCTCCAGACTTCACCTTCTCCTTCTCCTTCTTCTACATCTTCTGATTCAGCCTCCAGACTTCACCTTCTCCTTTTCCTTCTTCTACTTCTTCTGATTCACCCTCCAGACTTCACCTTCTCCTTCTCCTTCTTCTACTTCTTCTGATTCACCCTCCAGTCTTCACCTTCTCCTTTTCCTTCTTCTGCTTCTTCTGCTTCACCCTCCAGACTTCACCTTCTCCTTCTCCTTCTTCTACTTCTTCTGATTCACCCTCCAGACTTCACCTTCTCCTTCTCCTTCTTCTGCTTCTTCTGATTCACCCTCCAGACTTCACCTTCTCCTTCTCCTTATTCTGCTTCTTCTGATTCACCCTCCAGACTTCACCTTCTCCTTCTCCTTCTTCTGCTTCTTCTGATTCACCCTCCAGACTTCACCTTCTCCTTCTCCTTCTTCTGCTTCTTCTGATACACCTTCCAGACTTCACCTTCTCCTTCTCCTTCTTCTGCTTCTTCTGATTCACCCTCCAGACTTCACCTTCTCCTTCTCCTTCTTCTACTTCTTCTGATTCACCCTCCAGACTTCACCTTCTCCTTCTCCTTCTTCTCCTTCTTCTGATTCACCCTCCAGACTTCACCTTCTCCTTCTCCTTCTTCTGCTTCTTCTGATTCACCCTCCAGACTTCACCTTCTCCTTCTCCTTTTTCTACTTCTTCTGATTCACCCTCCAGTCTTCACCTTCTCCTTCTCCTTCTTCTGCTTCTTCTGATTCACCCTCCAGACTTCACCTTCTCCTTCTCCTTCTTCTGCTTCTTCTGATTCACCCTCCTGACTTCACCTTCTCCTTCTCCTTCTTCTGCTTCTTCTGATTCAACCTCCAGACTTCACCTTCTCCTTCCCATCTTCTACTTCTTCTGATTCACCCTCCAGACTTCACCTTCTCCTTCTCCTTCGTCTACTTCTTCTGATTCACCCTCCAGACTACACCTTCTCCTTCTCCTTCTTCTACTTCTTCTGATTCACCCTCCAGACTTCACCTTCTCCTTCTCATTCTTCTGCTTCTTCTGATTCACCCTGCAGACTTCACCTTCTCCTTCTCCTTCTTCTACTTCTTCTGATTCACCCTCCAGCCTTCACCTTCTCCTTCTCCTTCTTCTACTTCTTCTGCTTCACCCTCCAGACATCACCTTCTCCTTCTCCTTCTTCTGCATCTTCTGCTGCGCCCTCCAGACTTCACCTTCTCCTTCTCCTTCTTCTACTTCTTCTGATTCAGCCTCCAGACTTCACCTTCTCCTTTTCCTTCTTCTACTTCTTCTGATTCTCCCTCCAGACTTCACGTTCTCCTTTTCCTTCTTCTACTACTTCTGATTCACCCTCCAGTTTTCACCTTCTCCTTTTCCTTCTTCTGCTTCTTCTGCTTCACCCTCCAGACTTCACCTTCTCCTTCTCTTTCTTCTACTTCTTCTGATTCACCCTCCAGACTTCACCTTCTCCTTCTCCTTCTTCTGCTTCTTCTGATTCACCTTCCAGACTTCACCTTCTCCTTCTCCTTCTTCTGCTTCTTCTGATTCACCCTCCAGACTTCACCTTCTCCTTCTCCTTCTTCTACTTCTTCTGATTCACCCTCCAGACTTCACCATCTCCTTCTCCTTCTTCTACTTCTTCTGATACACCCTCCAGACTTCACCTTCTCCTTCTCCTTCTTCTGCTTCTTCTGATTCACTCTCCAGACTTCACCTTCTCCTTCTCCTTCTTCTGCTTCTTCTGATTCACCCTCCTGACTTCACCTTCTCCTTCTCCTTCTTCTGCATCTTCTGCTGCGCCTTACAGACTTCACCTTCTCCTTCTCCTTCTTCTGCTTCTTCTGCTTCACCCTCCTGACTTCACCTTCTCCTTCTCCTTCTTCTGCTTCTTCTGATTCACCCTCCAGACCTCACCTTCTCCTTCTCCTTCTTCTACTTCTGATTCACCCTCCAGACTTCATCTTCTCCTTCTCCTTCTTCTGCTTCTTCTGATTCACCCTCCAAACTTCACCTTCTCCTTCTCCTTCTTCTGCTTCTTCTGATTCACCCTCCAGAATTCACCTTCTCCTTCTCCTTCTTCTACTTCTTCTGATTCACCCTCCAGACTTCACCTTCTCCTTCTCCTTCTTCTACTTCTTCTGCTTCGCCCTCCAGACTTCACCTTCTCCTTCTCCTTCTTCTGCTTCTTCTGCTTCACCCTCCAGACTTCACCTTCTCCTTCTCCTTCTTCTGCTTCTTCTGCTTCACCCTCCTGACTTCACCTTCTCCTTCTCCTTCTTCTACTTCTTCTGCTTCACCCCCCTGACTTCACCTTCTCCTTCTCCTTCTTCTGCTTCTTCTGATTCACCCTCCTAACTTCACCTTCTCCTTCTCCTTCTTCTGCTTCTTCTGATTCACCCTCCTGACTTCACCTTCTCCTTCTACTTCTTCTGCTTCTTCTGATTCACCCTCCAGACTTCACCTTCTCCTTCTCCTTCTTCTGCTTCTTCTGATTCACCCTCCAGACTTCACCTTCTCCTTCTCCTTCTTCTGCTTCTTCTGATTCACCCTACAGACCTCACCTTCTCCTTCACCTTCTTCTACTTCTTCTGATTCACCCTCCAGACTTCATCTTCTCCTTCTCCTTCTTCTGCTTCCTCTGATTCACCCTCCAGACTTCACCTTCTCCTTCTCCTTCTTCTGCTTCTTCTGATTCACCCTCCAGACTTCACCTTCTCCTTCTCCTTCTTCTACTTCTTCTGATTCAGCCTCCAGACTTCACCTTCTCCTTTTCCTTCTTCTACTTCTTCTGATTCACCCTCCAGACTTCACCTTCTCCTTCTCCTTCTTCTGCTTCTTCCGATTCACCCTCCAGACTTCACCTTCTCCTTCTCCTTATTCTGCTTCTTCTCATTCACCCTCCAGACTTCACCTTCTCCTTCTCCTTCTTCTGCTTCTTCTGATTCACCCTCCAGACTTCACCTTCTCCTTCTCCTTCTTCTGCTTCTTCTGATTCACCCTCCAGACTTCACCTTCTCCTTCTCCTTCTTCTGCTTCTTCTGATTCACCCTCCAGTCTTCACCTTCTCCTTCTCCTTCTTCCGCTTCTTCTGATTCACTCTCCAGACTTCACCTTCTCCTTCTCCTTCTTCTGCTTCTTCTGATTCACCCTCCTGACTTCACCTTCTCCTTCTCCTTCTTCTGCATCTTCTGCTGCGCCCTACAGACTTCACCTTCTCCTTCTCCTTCTTCTGCTTCTTCTGCTTCCCCCTCCTGACTTCACCTTCTCCTTCTCCTTCTTCTGCTTCTTCTGATTCACCCTCCAGACCTCACCTTCTCCTTCTCCTTCTTCTACTTCTGATTCACCCTCCAGACTTCATCTTCTCCTTCTCCTTCTTCTGCTTCTTCTGATTCACCCTCCAAACTTCACCTTCTCCTTCTCCTTCTTCTGCTTCTTCTGATTCACCCTCCAGAATTCACCTTCTCCTTCTCCTTCTTCTACTTCTTCTGATTCACCCTCCAGACTTCACCTTCTCCTTCTCCTTCTTCTACTTCTTCTGCTTCGCCCTCCAGACTTCACCTTCTCCTTCTCCTTCTTCTGCTTCTTCTGCTTCACCCTCCAGACTTCACCTTCTCCTTCTTCTGCTTCTTCTGCTTCACCCTCCTGACTTCACCTTCTCCTTCTCCTTCTTCTACTTCTTCTGATTCACCCTCCAGACTTCACCTTCTCCTTCTCCTTCTTCTGCTTCTTCTGCTTCACCCTCCAGACTTCACCTTTTCTTCTCCTTCTTCTGCTTCTTCTGCTGCGCCCTCCAGACTTCACTTCTCCTTCTCCTTCTTCTGCTTCTTCTGCTTCACCCTCCTGACTTCACCTTCTCCTTCTCCTTCTTCTACTTCTTCTGCTTCACCCCCCTGACTTCACCTTCTCCTTCTCCTTCTTCTGCTTCTTTTGATTCACCCTCCTAACTTCACCTTCTCCTTCTCCTTCTTCTGCTTCTTCTGATTCACCCTCCTGACTTCACCTTCTCCTTCTACTTCTTCTGCTTCTTCTGATTCACCCTCCAGACTTCACCTTCTCCTTCTCCTTCTTCTGCTTCTTCTGATTCACCCTCCAGACTTCACCTTCTCCTTCTCCTTCTTCTGCTTCTTCTGATTCACCCTCCAGACCTCACCTTCTCCTTCTCCTTCTTCTACTTCTTCTGATTCACCCTCCAGACTTCATCTTCTCCTTCTCCTTCTTCTGCTTCCTCTGATTCACCCTCCAGACTTCACCTTCTCCTTCTCCTTCTTCTGCTTCTTCTGATTCACCCTCCAGACTTCACCTTCTCCTTCTCCTTCTTCTACTTCTTCTGATTCAGCCTCCAGACTTCACCTTCTCCTTTTCCTTCTTCTACTTCTTCTGATTCACCCTCCAGACTTCACCTTCTCCTTCTCCTTCTTCTACTTCTTCTGATTCACCCTCCAGTCTTCACCTTCTCCTTTTCCTTCTTCTGCTTCTTCTGCTTCACCCTCCAGACTTCACCTTCTCCTTCTCCTTCTTCTACTTCTTCTGATTCACCCTCCAGACTTCACCTTCTCCTTCTCCTTCTTCTGCTTCTTCCGATTCACCCTCCAGACTTCACCTTCTCCTTCTCCTTATTCTGCTTCTTCTCATTCACGCTCCAGACTTCACCTTCTCCTTCTCCTTCTTCTGCTTCTTCTGATTCACCCTTCAGACTTCACCTTCTCCTTCTCCTTCTTCTGCTTCTTCTGATTAACCCTCCAGACTTCACCTTCTCCTTCTCCTTCTTCTACTTCTTCTGATTCACCCTCCAGACTTCATCTTCTCCTTCTCCTTCTTCTGCTTCTTCTGATTCACCTTCCAGACTTCACCTTCTCCTTCTCCTTCTTCTGCTTCTTCTGATTCACCCTCCAGACTTCACCTTCTCCTTCTCCTTCTTCTACTTCTTCTGATTCACCCTCCAGACTTCACCTTCTCCTTCTCCTTCTTCTACTTCTTCTGATTCACCCTCCAGACTTCACCTTCTCCTTCTCCTTCTTCTGCTTCTTCTGATTCACACTCCAGACTTCTCCTTCTCCTTCTCCTTCTTCTACTTCTTCTGATTCAACCTCCAGTCTTCACCTTCTCCTTCTCCTTCTTCTGCTTCTTCTGATTCACCCTCCAGACTTCACCTTCTCCTTCTCCTTCTTCTGCTTCTTCTGATTCACCCTCCTGACTTCACCTTCTCCTTCTCCTTCTTCTGCTTCTTCTGATTCACTCTCCAGACTTCACCTTCTCCTTCCCATCTTCTACTTCTTCTGATTCACCCTCCAGACTTCACCTTCTCCTTCTCCTTCGTCTACTTCTTCTGATTCACCCTCCAGACTACACCTTCTCCTTCTCCTTCTTCTACTTCTTCTGATTCACCCTCCAGACTTCACCTTCTCCTTCTCCTTCTTCTGTTTCTTCTGATTCACCCTGCAGACTTCACCTTCTCCTTCTCCTTCTTCTACTTCTTCTGATTCACCCTCCAGACTTCACCTTCTCCTTCTCCATTTTCTACTTCTTCTGCTTCACCCTCCAGACTTCACCTTCTCCTTCTCCTTCTTCTGCATCTTCTGCTGCGCCCTCCAGACTTCACCTTCTCCTTCTCCTTCTTCTGCTTCTTCTGCTTCACCCTCCTGACTTCACCTTCTCCTTCTCCTTCTTCTGCTTCTTCTGATTCACCCTCCAGACCTCACCTTCTCCTTCTCCTTCTTCTACTTCTTCTGATTCACCCTCCAGACTTCATCTTCTCCTTCTCCTTCTTCTGCTTCTTCTGATTCACCCTCCAGACTTCACCTTCTCCTTCTCCTTCTTCTGCTTCTTCTGCTTCGCCCTCCAGTCTTCACCTTCTCCTTCTCCTTCTTCTGCTTCTTCTGCTTCACCCTCCAGACTTCACCTTCTCCTTCTCCTTCTTCTGCTTCTTCTGCTTCACCCTCCTGACTTCACCTTCTCCTTCTCCTTCTTCTACTTCTTCTGATTCACCCTCCAGACTTCACCTTCTCCTTCTCCTTCTTCTGCTTCACCCTCCAGACTTCACCTTCTCCTTCTCCTTCTTCTGCTTCTTCTGCTGCGCCCTCCAGACTTCACCTTCTCCTTCTCCTTCTTCTGCTTCTTCTGCTTCACCCTCCTGACTTCACCTTCTCCTTCTCCTTCTTCTACTTCTTCTGCTTCACCCCCCTGACTTCACCTTCTCCTTCCCCTTTTTCTGCTTCTTCTGATTCACCCTCCTGACTTCACCTTCTCCTTCTCCTTCTTCTGCTTCTTCTGATTCACCCTCCAGACTTCACCATCTCCTTCTCCTTCTTCTGCTCCTTCTGATTCACCCTCCAGACTTCACCTTCTCCTTCTCCTTCTGCTGCTTCTTCTGATTCACCCTCCAGACCTCACCTTCTCCTTCTCCTTCTTCTACTTCTTCTGATTCACCCTCCAGACTTCATCTTCTTCTACTCCTTCTTCTGCTTCTTCTGATTCACCCTCCAGACTTCACCTTCTCCTTCTCCTTCTTCTGCTTCTTCTGGTTCAACCTCCAGACTTCACCTTCTCCTTCTCCTTCTTCTACTTCTTCTGATTCAGCCTCCAGACTTCACCTTCTCCTTTTCCTTCTTCTACTTCTTCTGATTCACCCTCCAGACTTCACCTTCTCCTTCTCCTTCTTCTACTTCTTCTGATTCACCCTCCAGTCTTCACCTTCTCCTTTTCCTTCTTCTGCTTCTTCTGCTTCACCCTCCAGACATCACCTTCTCCTTCTCTTTCTTCTGCTTCTTCTGATTCACCCTCCAGACTTCACCTTCTCCTTCTCCTTCTTCTGATTCTTCTGATTCACCCTCCAGACTTCACCTTCTCCTTCTCCTTCTTCTGCTTCTTCTGATTCACCCTCCTGATTTCACCTTCTCCTTCTCCTTCTTCTACTTCTTCTGATTCACCCTCCAGACTTCACCTTCTCCTTCTCCTTCTTCTACTTCTTCTGCTTCACCCTCCAGACTTCACCTTCTCCTTCTCCTTCTTCTACTTCTTCTGATTCACCCTCCAGACTTCACCTTCTCCTTCTCCTTCTTCTGCTTCTTCTGATTCACCCTCCAGACTTCACCTTCTCCTTCTCCATATTCTGCTTCTTCTGATTCACCCTCCAGACTTCACCTTCTCCTTCTCCTTCTACTGCTTCTTCTGATTCACCCTCCAGACTTCACCTTCTCCTTCTCCTTCTTCTGCTTCTTCTGATTCACCCTCCAGACTTCACCTTCTCCTTCTCCTTCTTCTACTTCTTCTGATTCACCCTCCAGACTTCACCATCTCCTTCTCCTTCTTCTGCTCCTTCTGATTCACCCTCCAGACTTCACCTTCTCCTTCTCCTTCTTCTGCTTCTTCTGATTCACCCTCCAGACCTCACCTTCTCCTTCTCCTTCTTCTACTTCTTCTGATTCACCCTCCAGACTTCATCTTCTTCTACTCCTTCTTCTGCTTCTTCTGATTCACCCTCCAGACTTCACCTTCTCCTTCTCCTTCTTCTACTTCTTCTGATTCAGCCTCCAGACTTCACCTTCTCCTTTTCCTTCTTCTACTTCTTCTGATTCACCCTCCAGACTTCACCTTCTCCTTCTCCTTCTTCTACTTCTTCTGATTCACCCTCCAGTCTTCACCTTCTCCTTTTCCTTCTTCTGCTTCTTCTGCTTCACCCTCCAGACATCACCTTCTCCTTCTCTTTCTTCTGCTTCTTCTGATTCACCCTCCAGACTTCACCTTCTCCTTCTCCTTCTTCTGATTCTTCTGATTCACCCTCCAGACTTCACCTTCTCCTTCTCCTTCTTCTGCTTCACCCTCCAGACTTCACCTTCTCCTTCTCCTTCTTCTGCTTCTTCTGCTGCGCCCTCCAGACTTCACCTTCTCCTTCTCCTTCTTCTGCTTCTTCTGCTTCACCCTCCTGACTTCACCTTCTCCTTCTCCTTCTTCTACTTCTTCTGCTTCACCCCCCTGACTTCACCTTCTCCTTCCCCTTTTTCTGCTTCTTCTGATTCACCCTCCTGACTTCACCTTCTCCTTCTCCTTCTTCTGCTTCTTCTGATTCACCCTCCAGACTTCACCATCTCCTTCTCCTTCTTCTGCTCCTTCTGATTCACCCTCCAGACTTCACCTTCTCCTTCTCCTTCTGCTGCTTCTTCTGATTCACCCTCCAGACCTCACCTTCTCCTTCTCCTTCTTCTACTTCTTCTGATTCACCCTCCAGACTTCATCTTCTTCTACTCCTTCTTCTGCTTCTTCTGATTCACCCTCCAGACTTCACCTTCTCCTTCTCCTTCTTCTGCTTCTTCTGGTTCAACCTCCAGACTTCACCTTCTCCTTCTCCTTCTTCTACTTCTTCTGATTCAGCCTCCAGACTTCACCTTCTCCTTTTCCTTCTTCTACTTCTTCTGATTCACCCTCCAGACTTCACCTTCTCCTTCTCCTTCTTCTACTTCTTCTGATTCACCCTCCAGTCTTCACCTTCTCCTTTTCCTTCTTCTGCTTCTTCTGCTTCACCCTCCAGACATCACCTTCTCCTTCTCTTTCTTCTGCTTCTTCTGATTCACCCTCCAGACTTCACCTTCTCCTTCTCCTTCTTCTGATTCTTCTGATTCACCCTCCAGACTTCACCTTCTCCTTCTCCTTCTTCTGCTTCTTCTGATTCACCCTCCTGATTTCACCTTCTCCTTCTCCTTCTTCTACTTCTTCTGATTCACCCTCCAGACTTCACCTTCTCCTTCTCCTTCTTCTACTTCTTCTGCTTCACCCTCCAGACTTCACCTTCTCCTTCTCCTTCTTCTACTTCTTCTGATTCACCCTCCAGACTTCACCTTCTCCTTCTCCTTCTTCTGCTTCTTCTGATTCACCCTCCAGACTTCACCTTCTCCTTCTCCATATTCTGCTTCTTCTGATTCACCCTCCAGACTTCACCTTCTCCTTCTCCTTCTACTGCTTCTTCTGATTCACCCTCCAGACTTCACCTTCTCCTTCTCCTTCTTCTGCTTCTTCTGATTCACCCTCCAGACTTCACCTTCTCCTTCTCCTTCTTCTACTTCTTCTGATTCACCCTCCAGACTTCACCATCTCCTTCTCCTTCTTCTGCTCCTTCTGATTCACCCTCCAGACTTCACCTTCTCCTTCTCCTTCTTCTGCTTCTTCTGATTCACCCTCCAGACCTCACCTTCTCCTTCTCCTTCTTCTACTTCTTCTGATTCACCCTCCAGACTTCATCTTCTTCTACTCCTTCTTCTGCTTCTTCTGATTCACCCTCCAGACTTCACCTTCTCCTTCTCCTTCTTCTACTTCTTCTGATTCAGCCTCCAGACTTCACCTTCTCCTTTTCCTTCTTCTACTTCTTCTGATTCACCCTCCAGACTTCACCTTCTCCTTCTCCTTCTTCTACTTCTTCTGATTCACCCTCCAGTCTTCACCTTCTCCTTTTCCTTCTTCTGCTTCTTCTGCTTCACCCTCCAGACATCACCTTCTCCTTCTCTTTCTTCTGCTTCTTCTGATTCACCCTCCAGACTTCACCTTCTCCTTCTCCTTCTTCTGATTCTTCTGATTCACCCTCCAGACTTCACCTTCTCCTTCTCCTTCTTCTGCTTCTTCTGATTCACCCTCCTGACTTCACCTTCTCCTTCTCCTTCTTCTACTTCTTCTGATTCACCCTCCAGACTTCACCTTCTCCTTCTCCTTCTTCTACTTCTTCTGCTTCACCCTCCAGACTTCACCTTCTCCTTCTCCTTCTTCTACTTCTTCTGATTCACCCTCCAGACTTCACCTTCTCCTTCTCCTTCTTCTGCTTCTTTTGATTCACCCTCCAGACTTCACCTTCTCCTTCTCCATATTCTGCTTCTTCTGATTCACCCTCCAGACTTCACCTTCTCCTTCTCCTTCTACTGCTTCTTCTGATTCACCCTCCAGACTTCACCTTCTCCTTCTCCTTCTTCTGCTTCTTCTGATTCACCCTCCAGACTTCACCTTCTCCTTCTCCTTCTTCTACTTCTTCTGATTCACCCTCCAGACTTCATCTTCTCCTTCTCCTTCTTCTGCTTCTTCTGATTCACCTTCCAGACTTCACCTTCTCCTTCTCCTTCTTCTGCTTCTTCTGATTCACCCTCCAGACTTCACCTTCTCCTTCTCCTTCTTCTACTTCTTCTGATTCACCCTCCAGACTTCACCTTCTCCTTCTCCTTCTTCTGCTTCTTCTGATTCACCCACCAGACTTCACCTTCTCCTTCTCCTTCTTCTGCTTCTTCTGATTCACCCTCCAAACTTCACCTTCTCCTTCTCCTTCTTCTACTTCTTCTGATTCACCCTCCAGTCTTCACCTTCTCCTTCTCCTTCTTCTGCTTTTTCTGATTCACACTGCAGACTTCACCTTCTCCTTCTCCTTCTTCTGCTTCTTCTGATTCACCCTCCTGACTTCACCTTCTCCTTCTCCTTCTTCTGCTTCTTCTGATTCACCCTCCAGACTTCACCTTCTCCTTCTCATCTTCTACTTCTTCTGATTCACCCTCCAGACTTCACCTTCTCCTTCTCCTTCTTCTACTTCTTCTGATTCACCCTCCAGACTTCACCTTCTCCTTCTCCTTCTTCTGCTTCTTCTGCTTCGCCCTCCAGTCTTCACCTTCTCCTTCTCCTTCTTCTGCTTCTTCTGCTTCACCCTCCAGACTTCACCTTCTCCTTCTCCTTCTTCTGCTTCTTCTGCTTCACCCTCCTGACTTCACCTTCTCCTTCTCCTTCTTCTACTTCTTCTGATTCACCCTCCAGACTTCACCTTCTCCTTCTCCTTCTTCTGCTTCTTCTGCTTCACCCTCCAGACTTCACCTTCTCCTTCTCCTTCTTCTGCTTCTTCTGCTGCGCCCTCCAGACTTCACCTTCTCCTTCTCCTTCTTCTGCTTCTTCTGCTTCACCCTCCTGACTTCACCTTCTCCTTCTCCGTCTTCTACTTCTTCTGCTTCACCCCCCTGACTTCACCTTCTCCTTCTCCTTTTTCTGCTTCTTCTGATTCACCCTCCTAACTTCACGTTCTCCTTCTCCTTCTTCTGCTTCTTCTGATTCACCCTCCTGACTTCACCTTCTCCTTCTCCTTCTTCTGCTTCTTCTGATTCACCCTCCAGACTTCACCTTCTCCTTCTCCATATTCTGCTTCTTCTGATTCACCCTCCAGACTTCACCTTCTCCTTCTCCTTCTACTGCTTCTTCTGATTCACCCTCCAGACTTCACCTTCTCCTTCTCCTTCTTCTGCTTCTTCTGATTCACCCTCCAGACTTCACCTTCTCCTTCTCCTTCTTCTACTTCTTCTGATTCACCCTCCAGACTTCATCTTCTCCTTCTCCTTCTTCTGCTTCTTCTGATTCACCTTCCAGACTTCACCTTCTCCTTCTCCTTCTTCTGCTTCTTCTGATTCACCCTCCAGACTTCACCTTCTCCTTCTCCTTCTTCTACTTCTTCTGATTCACCCTCCAGACTTCACCTTCTCCTTCTCCTTCTTCTGCTTCTTCTGATTCACCCTCCTGACTTCACCTTCTCCTTCTCCTTCTTCTGCTTCTTCTGATTCACCCTCCAGACTTCACCTTCTCCTTCTCCTTCTTCTACTTCTTCTGATTCACCCTCCAGTCTTCACCTTCTCCTTCTCCTTCTTCTGCTTTTTCTGATTCACACTGCAGCCTTCACCTTCTCCTTCTCCTTCTTCTGCTTCTTCTGATTCACCCTCCTGACTTCACCTTCTCCTTCTCCTTCTTCTGCTTCTTCTGATTCACCCTCCAGACTTCACCTTCTCCTTCTCATCTTCTACTTCTTCTGATTCACCCTCCAGACTTCACCTTCTCCTTCTCCTTATTCTGCTTCTTCTGATTCACCCTCCAGACTTCACCTTCTCCTTATCCTTCTTCTGTTTCTTCTGATTCACCCTCCAGACTTCACCTTCTCCTTCTCCTTCTTCTGCTTCTTCTGATTCACCTTCCAGACTTCACCTTCTCCTTCTCCTTCTTCTGCTTCTTCTGATTCACCCTCCAGACTTCACCTTCTCCTTCTCCTTCTTCTACTTCTTCTGATTCACCCTCCAGACTTCACCTTCTCCTTCTCCTTCTTCTGCTTCTTCTGATTCACCCTCCAGACTTCACCTTCTCCTTCTCCTTCTTCTGCTTCTTCTGATTCACCCTCCAAACTTCACCTTCTCCTTCTCCTTCTTCTACTTCTTCTGATTCACCCTCCAGTCTTCACCTTCTCCTTCTCCTTCTTCTGCTTTTTCTGATTCACACTGCAGACTTCACCTTCTCCTTCTCCTTCTTCTGCTTCTTCTGATTCACCCTCCTGACTTCACCTTCTCCTTCTCCTTCTTCTGCTTCTTCTGATTCACCCTCCAGACTTCACCTTCTCCTTCTCATCTTCTACTTCTTCTGATTCACCCTCCATACTTCACCTTCTCCTTCTCCTTATTCTGCTTCTTCTGATTCACCCTCCAGACTTCACCTTCTCCTTATCCTTCTTCTGCTTCTTCTGATTCACCCTCCAGACTTCACCTTCTCCTTCTCCTTCTTCTGCTTCTTCTGATTCACCCTCCAGACTTCACCTTCTCCTTCTCCTTCTTCTACTTCTTCTGCTTCACCCTCCAGACTTCACCTTCTCCTTCTCCTTCTTCTGCTTCTTCTGCTTCACCCTCCTGACTTCACCTTCTCCTTCTCCTTCTTCTACTTCTTCTGATTCACCCTCCAGACTTCACCTTCTCCTTCTCCTTCTTCTGCTTCTTCTGCTTCACCCTCCAGACTTCACCTTCTCCTTCTCCTTCTTCTGCTTCTTCTGCTGCGCCCTCCAGACTTCACCTTCTCCTTCTCCTTCTTCTGCTTCTTCTGCTTCACCCTCCTGACTTCACCTTCTCCTTCTCCGTCTTCTACTTCTTCTGCTTCACCCCCCTGACTTCACCTTCTCCTTCTCCTTTTTCTGCTTCTTCTGATTCACCCTCCTAACTTCACCTTCTCCTTCTTCTGCTTCTTCTGATTCACCCTCCTGACTTCTCCTTCTCCTTCTCCTTCTTCTGCTTCTTCTGATTCACCCTCCAGACTTCACCTTCTCCTTCTCCATATTCTGCTTCTTCTGATTCACCCTCCAGACTTCACCTTCTCCTTCTCCTTCTACTGCTTCTTCTGATTCACCCTCCAGACTTCACCTTCTCCTTCTCCTTCTTCTGCTTCTTCTGATTCACCCTCCAGACTTCACCTTCTCCTTCTCCTTCTTCTACTTCTTCTGATTCACCCTCCAGACTTCATCTTCTCCTTCTCCTTCTTCTGCTTCTTCTGATTCACCTTCCAGACTTCACCTTCTCCTTCTCCTTCTTCTGCTTCTTCTGATTCACCCTCCAGACTTCACCTTCTCCTTCTCCTTCTTCTACTTCTTCTGATTCACCCTCCAGACTTCACCTTCTCCTTCTCCTTCTTCTGCTTCTTCTGATTCACCCTCCAGACTTCACCTTCTCCTTCTCCTTCTTCTGCTTCTTCTGATTCACCCTCCTGACTTCACCTTCTCCTTCTCCTTCTTCTACTTCTTCTGATTCACCCTCCAGACTTCACCTTCTCCTTCTCCTTCTTCTACTTCTTCTGATTCACCCTCCAGACTTCACCTTCTCCTTCTCCTTCTTCTGCTTCTTCTGATTCACCCTCCAGACTTCACCTTCTCCTTCTCCTTCTTCTGCTTCTTCTGATTCACCCTCCTGACTTCACCTTCTCCTTCTCCTTCTTCTACTTCTTCTGATTCACCCTCCAGTCTTCACCTTCTCCTTCTCCTTCTTCTGCTTTTTCTGATTCACACTGCAGCCTTCACCTTCTCCTTCTCCTTCTTCTGCTTCTTCTGATTCACCCTCCTGACTTCACCTTCTCCTTCTCCTTCTTCTGCTTCTTCTGATTCACCCTCCAGACTTCACCTTCTCCTTCTCATCTTCTACTTCTTCTGATTCACCCTCCAGACTTCACCTTCTCCTTCTCCTTATTCTGCTTCTTCTGATTCACCCTCCAGACTTCACCTTCTCCTTATCCTTCTTCTGTTTCTTCTGATTCACCCTCCAGACTTCACCTTCTCCTTCTCCTTCTTCTGCTTCTTCTGATTCACCTTCCAGACTTCACCTTCTCCTTCTCCTTCTTCTGCTTCTTCTGATTCACCCTCCAGACTTCACCTTCTCCTTCTCCTTCTTCTACTTCTTCTGATTCACCCTCCAGACTTCACCTTCTCCTTCTCCTTCTTCTGCTTCTTCTGATTCACCCTCCAGACTTCACCTTCTCCTTCTCCTTCTTCTGCTTCTTCTGATTCACCCTCCAAACTTCACCTTCTCCTTCTCCTTCTTCTACTTCTTCTGATTCACCCTCCAGTCTTCACCTTCTCCTTCTCCTTCTTCTGCTTTTTCTGATTCACACTGCAGACTTCACCTTCTCCTTCTCCTTCTTCTGCTTCTTCTGATTCACCCTCCTGACTTCACCTTCTCCTTCTCCTTCTTCTGCTTCTTCTGATTCACCCTCCAGACTTCACCTTCTCCTTCTCATCTTCTACTTCTTCTGATTCACCCTGCAGACTTCACCTTCTCCTTCTCCTTATTCTGCTTCTTCTGATTCACCCTCCAGACTTCACCTTCTCCTTATCCTTCTTCTGCTTCTTCTGATTCACCCTCCAGACTTCACCTTCTCCTTCTCCTTCTTCTGCTTCTTCTGATTCACCCTCCAGACTTCACCTTCTCCTTCTCCTTCTTCTACTTCTTCTGCTTCACCCTCCAGACTTCACCTTCTCCTTCTCCTTCTTCTGCTTCTTCTGCTTCACCCTCCTGACTTCACCTTCTCCTTCTCCTTCTTCTACTTCTTCTGATTCACCCTCCAGACTTCACCTTCTCCTTCTCCTTCTTCTGCTTCTTCTGCTTCACCCTCCAGACTTCACCTTCTCCTTCTCCTTCTTCTGCTTCTTCTGCTGCGCCCTCCAGACTTCACCTTCTCCTTCTCCTTCTTCTGCTTCTTCTGCTTCACCCTCCTGACTTCACCTTCTCCTTCTCCGTCTTCTACTTCTTCTGCTTCACCCCCCTGACTTCACCTTCTCCTTCTCCTTTTTCTGCTTCTTCTGATTCACCCTCCTAACTTCACCTTCTCCTTCTTCTGCTTCTTCTGATTCACCCTCCTGACTTCTCCTTCTCCTTCTCCTTCTTCTGCTTCTTCTGATTCACCCTCCAGACTTCACCTTCTCCTTCTCCATATTCTGCTTCTTCTGATTCACCCTCCAGACTTCACCTTCTCCTTCTCCTTCTACTGCTTCTTCTGATTCACCCTCCAGACTTCACCTTCTCCTTCTCCTTCTTCTGCTTCTTCTGATTCACCCTCCAGACTTCACCTTCTCCTTCTCCTTCTTCTACTTCTTCTGATTCACCCTCCAGACTTCATCTTCTCATTCTCCTTCTTCTGCTTCTTCTGATTCACCTTCCAGACTTCACCTTCTCCTTCTCCTTCTTCTGCTTCTTCTGATTCACCCTCCAGACTTCACCTTCTCCTTCTCCTTCTTCTACTTCTTCTGATTCACCCTCCAGACTTCACCTTCTCCTTCTCCTTCTTCTGCTTCTTCTGATTCACCCTCCAGACTTCACCTTCTCCTTCTCCTTCTTCTGCTTCTTCTGATTCACCCTCCAGACTTCACCTTCTCCTTCTCCTTCTTCTACTTCTTCTGATTCACCCTCCAGACTTCACCTTCTCCTTCTCCTTCTTCTGCTTCTTCTGCTTCGCCCTCCAGTCTTCACCTTCTCCTTCTCCTTCTTCTGCTTCTTCTGCTTCACCCTCCAGACTTCACCTTCTCCTTCTCCTTCTTCTGCTTCTTCTGCTTCACCCTCCTGACTTCACCTTCTCCTTCTCCTTCTTCTACTTCTTCTGATTCACCCTCCAGACTTCACCTTCTCCTTCTCCTTCTTCTGCTTCTTCTGCTTCACCCTCCAGACTTCACCTTCTCCTTCTCCTTCTTCTGCTTCTTCTGCTGCGCCCTCCAGACTTCACCTTCTCCTTCTCCTTCTTCTGCTTCTTCTGCTTCACCCTCCTGACTTCACCTTCTCCTTCTCCGTCTTCTACTTCTTCTGCTTCACCCCCCTGACTTCACCTTCTCCTTCTCCTTTTTCTGCTTCTTCTGATTCACCCTCCTAACTTCACGTTCTCCTTCTCCTTCTTCTGCTTCTTCTGATTCACCCTCCTGACTTCACCTTCTCCTTCTCCTTCTTCTGCTTCTTCTGATTCACCCTCCAGACTTCACCTTCTCCTTCTCCATATTCTGCTTCTTCTGATTCACCCTCCAGACTTCACCTTCTCCTTCTCCTTCTACTGCTTCTTCTGATTCACCCTCCAGACTTCACCTTCTCCTTCTCCTTCTTCTGCTTCTTCTGATTCACCCTCCAGACTTCACCTTCTCCTTCTCCTTCTTCTACTTCTTCTGATTCACCCTCCAGACTTCATCTTCTCCTTCTCCTTCTTCTGCTTCTTCTGATTCACCTTCCAGACTTCACCTTCTCCTTCTCCTTCTTCTGCTTCTTCTGATTCACCCTCCAGACTTCACCTTCTCCTTCTCCTTCTTCTACTTCTTCTGATTCACCCTCCAGACTTCACCTTCTCCTTCTCCTTCTTCTGCTTCTTCTGATTCACCCTCCTGACTTCACCTTCTCCTTCTCCTTCTTCTGCTTCTTCTGATTCACCCTCCAGACTTCACCTTCTCCTTCTCCTTCTTCTACTTCTTCTGATTCACCCTCCAGTCTTCACCTTCTCCTTCTCCTTCTTCTGCTTTTTCTGATTCACACTGCAGCCTTCACCTTCTCCTTCTCCTTCTTCTGCTTCTTCTGATTCACCCTCCTGACTTCACCTTCTCCTTCTCCTTCTTCTGCTTCTTCTGATTCACCCTCCAGACTTCACCTTCTCCTTCTCATCTTCTACTTCTTCTGATTCACCCTCCAGACTTCACCTTCTCCTTCTCCTTATTCTGCTTCTTCTGATTCACCCTCCAGACTTCACCTTCTCCTTATCCTTCTTCTGTTTCTTCTGATTCACCCTCCAGACTTCACCTTCTCCTTCTCCTTCTTCTGCTTCTTCTGATTCACCTTCCAGACTTCACCTTCTCCTTCTCCTTCTTCTGCTTCTTCTGATTCACCCTCCAGACTTCACCTTCTCCTTCTCCTTCTTCTACTTCTTCTGATTCACCCTCCAGACTTCACCTTCTCCTTCTCCTTCTTCTGCTTCTTCTGATTCACCCTCCAGACTTCACCTTCTCCTTCTCCTTCTTCTGCTTCTTCTGATTCACCCTCCAAACTTCACCTTCTCCTTCTCCTTCTTCTAGTTCTTCTGATTCACCCTCCAGTCTTCACCTTCTCCTTCTCCTTCTTCTGCTTTTTCTGATTCACACTGCAGACTTCACCTTCTCCTTCTCCTTCTTCTGCTTCTTCTGATTCACCCTCCTGACTTCACCTTTTCCTTCTCCTTCTTCTGCTTCTTCTGATTCACCCTCCAGACTTCACCTTCTCCTTCTCATCTTCTACTTCTTCTGATTCACCCTCCAGACTTCACCTTCTCCTTCTCCTTATTCTGCTTCTTCTGATTCACCCTCCAGACTTCACCTTCTCCTTATCCTTCTTCTGCTTCTTCTGATTCACCCTCCAGACTTCACCTTCTCCTTCTCCTTCTTCTGCTTCTTCTGATTCACCCTCCAGACTTCACCTTCTCCTTCTCCTTCTTCTACTTCTTCTGCTTCACCCTCCAGACTTCACCTTCTCCTTCTCCTTCTTCTGCTTCTTCTGCTTCACCCTCCTGACTTCACCTTCTCCTTCTCCTTCTTCTACTTCTTCTGATTCACCCTCCAGACTTCAACTTCTCCTTCTCCTTCTTCTGCTTCTTCTGCTTCACCCTCCAGACTTCACCTTCTCCTTCTCCTTCTTCTGCTTCTTCTGCTGCGCCCTCCAGACTTCACCTTCTCCTTCTCCTTCTTCTGCTTCTTCTGCTTCACCCTCCTGACTTCACCTTCTCCTTCTCCGTCTTCTACTTCTTCTGCTTCACCCCCCTGACTTCACCTTCTCCTTCTCCTTTTTCTGCTTCTTCTGATTCACCCTCCTAACTTCACCTTCTCCTTCTTCTGCTTCTTCTGATTCACCCTCCTGACTTCTCCTTCTCCTTCTCCTTCTTCTGCTTCTTCTGATTCACCCTCCAGACTTCACCTTCTCCTTCTCCATATTCTGCTTCTTCTGATTCACCCTCCAGACTTCACCTTCTCCTTCTCCTTCTACTGCTTCTTCTGATTCACCCTCCAGACTTCACCTTCTCCTTCTCCTTCTTCTGCTTCTTCTGATTCACCCTCCAGACTTCACCTTCTCCTTCTCCTTCTTCTACTTCTTCTGATTCACCCTCCAGACTTCATCTTCTCCTTCTCCTTCTTCTGCTTCTTCTGATTCACCTTCCAGACTTCACCTTCTCCTTCTCCTTCTTCTGCTTCTTCTGATTCACCCTCCAGACTTCACCTTCTCCTTCTCCTTCTTCTACTTCTTCTGATTCACCCTCCAGACTTCACCTTCTCCTTCTTCTGCTTCTTCTGATTCACCCTCCAGACTTCACCTTCTCCTTCTCCTTCTTCTGCTTCTTCTGATTCACCCTCCTGACTTCACCTTCTCCTTCTCCTTCTTCTACTTCTTCTGATTCACCCTCCAGACTTCACCTTCTCCTTCTCCTTCTTCTACTTCTTCTGATTCACCCTCCAGACTTCACCTTCTCCTTCTCCTTCTTCTGCTTCTTCTGATTCACCCTCCAGACTTCACCTTCTCCTTCTCCTTCTTCTGCTTCTTCTGATTCACCCTCCTGACTTCACCTTCTCCTTCTCCTTCTTCTACTTCTTCTGATTCACCCTCCAGTCTTCACCTTCTCCTTCTCCTTCTTCTGCTTTTTCTGATTCACACTGCAGCCTTCACCTTCTCCTTCTCCTTCTTCTGCTTCTTCTGATTCACCCTCCTGACTTCACCTTCTCCTTCTCCTTCTTCTGCTTCTTCTGATTCACCCTCCAGACTTCACCTTCTCCTTCTCATCTTCTACTTCTTCTGATTCACCCTCCAGACTTCACCTTCTCCTTCTCCTTATTCTGCTTCTTCTGATTCACCCTCCAGACTTCACCTTCTCCTTATCCTTCTTCTGTTTCTTCTGATTCACCCTCCAGACTTCACCTTCTCCTTCTCCTTCTTCTGCTTCTTCTGATTCACCTTCCAGACTTCACCTTCTCCTTCTCCTTCTTCTGCTTCTTCTGATTCACCCTCCAGACTTCACCTTCTCCTTCTCCTTCTTCTACTTCTTCTGATTCACCCTCCAGACTTCACCTTCTCCTTCTCCTTCTTCTGCTTCTTCTGATTCACCCTCCAGACTTCACCTTCTCCTTCTCCTTCTTCTGCTTCTTCTGATTCACCCTCCAAACTTCACCTTCTCCTTCTCCTTCTTCTACTTCTTCTGATTCACCCTCCAGTCTTCACCTTCTCCTTCTCCTTCTTCTGCTTTTTCTGATTCACACTGCAGACTTCACCTTCTCCTTCTCCTTCTTCTGCTTCTTCTGATTCACCCTCCTGACTTCACCTTCTCCTTCTCCTTCTTCTGCTTCTTCTGATTCACCCTCCAGACTTCACCTTCTCCTTCTCATCTTCTACTTCTTCTGATTCACCCTCCAGACTTCACCTTCTCCTTCTCCTTATTCTGCTTCTTCTGATTCACCCTCCAGACTTCACCTTCTCCTTATCCTTCTTCTGCTTCTTCTGATTCACCCTCCAGACTTCACCTTCTCCTTCTCCTTCTTCTGCTTCTTCTGATTCACCCTCCAGACTTCACCTTCTCCTTCTCCTTCTTCTACTTCTTCTGCTTCACCCTCCAGACTTCACCTTCTCCTTCTCCTTCTTCTGCTTCTTCTGCTTCACCCTCCTGACTTCACCTTCTCCTTCTCCTTCTTCTACTTCTTCTGATTCACCCTCCAGACTTCACCTTCTCCTTCTCCTTCTTCTGCTTCTTCTGCTTCACCCTCCAGACTTCACCTTCTCCTTCTCCTTCTTCTGCTTCTTCTGCTGCGCCCTCCAGACTTCACCTTCTCCTTCTCCTTCTTCTGCTTCTTCTGCTTCACCCTCCTGACTTCACCTTCTCCTTCTCCGTCTTCTACTTCTTCTGCTTCACCCCCCTGACTTCACCTTCTCCTTCTCCTTTTTCTGCTTCTTCTGATTCACCCTCCTAACTTCACCTTCTCCTTCTTCTGCTTCTTCTGATTCACCCTCCTGACTTCTCCTTCTCCTTCTCCTTCTTCTGCTTCTTCTGATTCACCCTCCAGACTTCACCTTCTCCTTCTCCATATTCTGCTTCTTCTGATTCACCCTCCAGACTTCACCTTCTCCTTCTCCTTCTACTGCTTCTTCTGATTCACCCTCCAGACTTCACCTTCTCCTTCTCCTTCTTCTGCTTCTTCTGATTCACCCTCCAGACTTCACCTTCTCCTTCTCCTTCTTCTACTTCTTCTGATTCACCCTCCAGACTTCATCTTCTCCTTCTCCTTCTTCTGCTTCTTCTGATTCACCTTCCAGACTTCACCTTCTCCTTCTCCTTCTTCTGCTTCTTCTGATTCACCCTCCAGACTTCACCTTCTCCTTCTCCTTCTTCTACTTCTTCTGATTCACCCTCCAGACTTCACCTTCTCCTTCTCCTTCTTCTGCTTCTTCTGATTCACCCTCCAGACTTCACCTTCTCCTTCTCCTTCTTCTGCTTCTTCTGATTCACCCTCCTGACTTCACCTTCTCCTTCTCCTTCTTCTACTTCTTCTGATTCACCCTCCAGTCTTCACCTTCTCCTTCTCCTTCTTCTGCTTTTTCTGATTCACACTGCAGACTTCACCTTCTCCTTCTCCTTCTTCTGCTTCTTCTGATTCACCCTCCTGACTTCACCTTCTCCTTCTCCTTCTTCTGCTTCTTCTGATTCACCCTCCAGACTTCACCTTCTCCTTCTCATCTTCTACTTCTTCTGATTCACCCTCCAGACTTCACCTTCTCCTTCTCCTTATTCTGCTTCTTCTGATTCACCCTCCAGACTTCACCTTCTCCTTATCCTTCTTCTGCTTCTTCTGATTCACCCTCCAGACTTCACCTTCTCCTTCTCCTTCTTCTGCTTCTTCTGATTCACCCTCCAGACTTCACCTTCTCCTTCTCCTTCTTCTACTTCTTCTGATTCACCCTCCAGACTTCACCTTCTCCTTCTCCTTCTTCTGCTTCTTCTGCTTCGCCCTCCAGTCTTCACCTTCTCCTTCTCCTTCTTCTGCTTCTTCTGCTTCACCCTCCAGACTTCACCTTCTCCTTCTCCTTCTTCTGCTTCTTCTGCTTCACCCTCCTGACTTCACCTTCTCCTTCTCCTTCTTCTACTTCTTCTGATTCACCCTCCAGACTTCACCTTCTCCTTCTCCTTCTTCTGCTTCTTCTGCTTCACCCTCCAGACTTCACCTTCTCCTTCTCCTTCTTCTGCTTCTTCTGCTTCACCCTCCTGACTTCACCTTCTCCTTCTCCTTCTTCTACTTCTTCTGATTCACCCTCCAGACTTCACCTTCTCCTTCTCCTTCTTCTGCTTCTTCTGCTTCACCCTCCAGACTTCACCTTCTCCTTCTCCTTCTTCTGCTTCTTCTGCTGCGCCCTCCAGACTTCACCTTCTCCTTCTCATCTTCTACTTCTTCTGATTCACCCTCCAGACTTCACCTTCTCCTTCTCCTTATTCTGCTTCTTCTGATTCACCCTCCAGACTTCACCTTCTCCTTCTCCTTCTTCTGCTTCTTCTGATTCACCCTCCAGACTTCACCTTCTCCTTCTCATCTTCTACTTCTTCTGATTCACCCTCCAGACTTCACCTTCTCCTTCTCCTTATTCTGCTTCTTCTGATTCACCCTCCAGACTTCACCTTCTCCTTATCCTTCTTCTGTTTCTTCTGATTCACCCTCCAGACTTCACCTTCTCCTTCTCCTTCTTCTGCTTCTTCTGATTCACCTTCCAGACTTCACCTTCTCCTTCTCCTTCTTCTGCTTCTTCTGATTCACCCTCCAGACTTCACCTTCTCCTTCTCCTTCTTCTACTTCTTCTGATTCACCCTCCAGACTTCACCTTCTCCTTCTCCTTCTTCTGCTTCTTCTGATTCACCCTCCAGACTTCACCTTCTCCTTCTCCTTCTTCTGCTTCTTCTGATTCACCCTCCAAACTTCACCTTCTCCTTCTCCTTCTTCTACTTCTTCTGATTCACCCTCCAGTCTTCACCTTCTCCTTCTCCTTCTTCTGCTTTTTCTGATTCACACTGCAGACTTCACCTTCTCCTTCTCCTTCTTCTGCTTCTTCTGATTCACCCTCCTGACTTCACCTTCTCCTTCTCCTTCTTCTGCTTCTTCTGATTCACCCTCCAGACTTCACCTTCTCCTTCTCATCTTCTACTTCTTCTGATTCACCCTCCAGACTTCACCTTCTCCTTCTCCTTATTCTGCTTCTTCTGATTCACCCTCCAGACTTCACCTTCTCCTTATCCTTCTTCTGCTTCTTCTGATTCACCCTCCAGACTTCACCTTCTCCTTCTCCTTCTTCTGCTTCTTCTGATTCACCCTCCAGACTTCACCTTCTCCTTCTCCTTCTTCTACTTCTTCTGCTTCACCCTCCAGACTTCACCTTCTCCTTCTCCTTCTTCTGCTTCTTCTGCTTCACCCTCCTGACTTCACCTTCTCCTTCTCCTTCTTCTACTTCTTCTGATTCACCCTCCAGACTTCACCTTCTCCTTCTCCTTCTTCTGCTTCTTCTGCTTCACCCTCCAGACTTCACCTTCTCCTTCTCCTTCTTCTGCTTCTTCTGCTGCGCCCTCCAGACTTCACCTTCTCCTTCTCCTTCTTCTGCTTCTTCTGCTTCACCCTCCTGACTTCACCTTCTCCTTCTCCGTCTTCTACTTCTTCTGCTTCACCCCCCTGACTTCACCTTCTCCTTCTCCTTTTTCTGCTTCTTCTGATTCACCCTCCTAACTTCACCTTCTCCTTCTTCTGCTTCTTCTGATTCACCCTCCTGACTTCTCCTTCTCCTTCTCCTTCTTCTGCTTCTTCTGATTCACCCTCCAGACTTCACCTTCTCCTTCTCCATATTCTGCTTCTTCTGATTCACCCTCCAGACTTCACCTTCTCCTTCTCCTTCTACTGCTTCTTCTGATTCACCCTCCAGACTTCACCTTCTCCTTCTCCTTCTTCTGCTTCTTCTGATTCACCCTCCAGACTTCACCTTCTCCTTCTCCTTCTTCTACTTCTTCTGATTCACCCTCCAGACTTCATCTTCTCCTTCTCCTTCTTCTGCTTCTTCTGATTCACCTTCCAGACTTCACCTTCTCCTTCTCCTTCTTCTGCTTCTTCTGATTCACCCTCCAGACTTCACCTTCTCCTTCTCCTTCTTCTACTTCTTCTGATTCACCCTCCAGACTTCACCTTCTCCTTCTCCTTCTTCTGCTTCTTCTGATTCACCCTCCAGACTTCACCTTCTCCTTCTCCTTCTTCTGCTTCTTCTGATTCACCCTCCTGACTTCACCTTCTCCTTCTCCTTCTTCTACTTCTTCTGATTCACCCTCCAGTCTTCACCTTCTCCTTCTCCTTCTTCTGCTTTTTCTGATTCACACTGCAGACTTCACCTTCTCCTTCTCCTTCTTCTGCTTCTTCTGATTCACCCTCCTGACTTCACCTTCTCCTTCTCCTTCTTCTGCTTCTTCTGATTCACCCTCCAGACTTCACCTTCTCCTTCTCATCTTCTACTTCTTCTGATTCACCCTCCAGACTTCACCTTCTCCTTCTCCTTATTCTGCTTCTTCTGATTCACCCTCCAGACTTCACCTTCTCCTTATCCTTCTTCTGCTTCTTCTGATTCACCCTCCAGACTTCACCTTCTCCTTCTCCTTCTTCTGCTTCTTCTGATTCACCCTCCAGACTTCACCTTCTCCTTCTCCTTCTTCTACTTCTTCTGATTCACCCTCCAGACTTCACCTTCTCCTTCTCCTTCTTCTGCTTCTTCTGCTTCGCCCTCCAGTCTTCACCTTCTCCTTCTCCTTCTTCTGCTTCTTCTGCTTCACCCTCCAGACTTCACCTTCTCCTTCTCCTTCTTCTGCTTCTTCTGCTTCACCCTCCTGACTTCACCTTCTCCTTCTCCTTCTTCTACTTCTTCTGATTCACCCTCCAGACTTCACCTTCTCCTTCTCCTTCTTCTGCTTCTTCTGCTTCACCCTCCAGACTTCACCTTCTCCTTCTCCTTCTTCTGCTTCTTCTGCTGCGCCCTCCAGACTTCACCTTCTCCTTCTCCTTCTTCTGCTTCTTCTGCTTCACCCTCCTGACTTCACCTTCTCCTTCTCCGTCTTCTACTTCTTCTGCTTCACCCCCCTGACTTCACCTTCTCCTTCTCCTTTTTCTGCTTCTTCTGATTCACCCTCCTAACTTCACCTTCTCCTTCTCCTTCTTCTGCTTCTTCTGATTCACCCTCCTAACTTCACCTTCTCCTTCTCCTTCTTCTGCTTCTTCTGATTCACCCTCCAGACTTCACCATCTCCTTCTCCTTCTTCTGCTTCTTCTGATTCACCCTCCAGACTTCACCTTCTCCTTCTCCTTCTTCTGCTTCTTCTGATTCACCCTCCAGACCTCACCTTCTCCTTCTCCTTCTTCTACTTCTTCTGATTCACCCTCCAGACTTCATCTTCTTCTACTCCTTCTTCTGCTTCTTCTGATTCACCCTCCAGACTTCACCTTCTCCTTCTCCTTCTTCTGCTTCTTCTGATTCAACCTCCAGACTTCACCTTCTCCTTCTCCTTCTTCTACTTCTTCTGATTCAGCCTCCAGACTTCACCTTCTCCTTTTCCTTCTTCTACTTCTTCTGATTCACCCTCCAGACTTCACCTTCTCCTTCTCCTTCTTCTACTTCTTCTGATTCACCCTCCAGTCTTCACCTTCTCCTTTTCCTTCTTCTGCTTCTTCTGCTTCACCCTCCAGACATCACCTTCTCCTTCTCTTTCTTCTGCTTCTTCTGATTCACCCTCCAGACTTCACCTTCTCCTTCTCCTTCTTCTGATTCTTCTGATTCACCCTCCAGACTTCACCTTCTCCTTCTCCTTCTTCTGCTTCTTCTGATTCACCCTCCTGACTTCACCTTCTCCTTCTCCTTCTTCTACTTCTTCTGATTCACCCTCCAGACTTCACCTTCTCCTTCTCCTTCTTCTACTTCTTCTGCTTCACCCTCCAGACTTCACCTTCTCCTTCTCCTTCTTCTACTTCTTCTGATTCACCCTCCAGACTTCACCTTCTCCTTCTCCTTCTTCTGCTTCTTCTGATTCACCCTCCAGACTTCACCTTCTCCTTCTCCATATTCTGCTTCTTCTGATTCTCCCTCCAGACTTCACCTTCTCCTTCTCCTTCTACTGCTTCTTCTGATTCACCCTCCAGACTTCAGCTTCTCCTTCTCCTTCTTCTGCTTCTTCTGATTCACCCTCCAGACTTCACCTTCTCCTTCTCCTTCTTCTGCTTCTTCTGATTCACCCTCCTGACTTCACCTTCTCCTTCTCCTTCTTCTGCTTCTTCTGATTCACCCTCCAGACTTCACCTTCTCCTTCTCATCTTCTACTTCTTCTGATTCACCCTCCAGACTTCACCTTCTCCTTCTCCTTATTCTGCTTCTTCTGATTCACCCTCCAGACTTCACCTTCTCCTTCTCCATCTTCTGCTTCTTCTGATTCACCCTCCAGACTTCACCTTCTCCTTCTCATCTTCTACTTCTTCTGATTCACCCTCCAGACTTCACCTTCTCCTTCTCCTTATTCTGCTTCTTCTGATTCACCCTCCAGACTTCACCTTCTCCTTATCCTTCTTCTGCTTCTTCTGATTCACCCTCCAGACTTCACCTTCTCCTTCTCCTTCTTCTGCTTCTTCTGATTCACTATCCAGACTTTACCTTCTCCTTCTCCTTCTTCTGCTTCTTCTGACTCACCCTCCAGACCTCACCTTCTCCTTCTCCTTCTTCTACTTCTTCTGATTCACCCTCCAGACTTCATCTTCTCCTTCTCCTTCTTCTGCTTCTTCTGATTCACCCTCCAGACTTCACCTTCTCCTTCTCCTTCTTTTGCTTCTTCTGATTCGCCCTCCAGACTTCACCTTCTCCTTCTCCATCTTCTACTTCTTCTGATTCACCCTCCAGACTTCAACTTCTCCTTCTCCTTCTTCTACTTCTTCTGATTCACCCTCCAGTCTTCACCTTCTCCTTCTCCTTCTTCTGCTTCTTCTGCTTCACCCTCCAGACTTCACCTTCTCCTTCTCTTTCTTCTGCTTCTTCTGATTCACCCTCCTGACTTCACCTTCTCCTTCTCCTTCTTCTGATTCTTCTGATTCACCCTCCAGACTTCACCTTCTCCTTCTCCTTCTTCTGCTTCTTCTGATTCACCCTCCTGACTACACCTTCTCCTTCTCCTTCTTCTACTTCTTCTGATTCACCCTGCTGACTTCACCTTCTCCTTCTCCTTCTTCTACTTCTTCTGCTTCACCCTCCAGACTTCACCTTCTGCTTCTCCTTCTTCTGCTTCTTCTGATTCACCCTCCAGACTTCACCTTCTCCTTCTCCTTCTTCTTCTTCTTCTGATTCACCCTCCAGACTTCACCTTCTCCTTCTCCTTGTTCTGCTTCTTCTGATTCACCTTCCAGACTTCACCTTCTCCTTCTCCTTCTTCTACTTCTTCTGATTCACCCTCCAGACTTCATCTTCTCATTCTCCTTCTTCTGCTTCTTCTGATTCACCCTCCAGACTTCACATTCTCCTTCTTCTGCTTCTTCTGATTCACCCTCCAGACTTAACCTTCTCCTTCTCCTTCTTCTACTTCTTCTGATTCACCGTCCAGACTTCAGCTTCTCCTTCTCCTTCTTCTACTTCTTCTGATTCACCCTCCAGACTTCACCTTCTCCTTCTCCTTCTTCTGCTTCTTCTGATTCACCCTCCAGACCTCACCTTCTCCTTCTCCTTCTTCTACTTCTTCTGATTCACCCTCCAGACTTCATCTTCTCCTTCTCCTTCTTCTGCTTCTTCTGATTCACCCTCCAGACTTCATCTTCTCCTTCTCCTTCTTCTGCTTCTTCTGATTCACCCTCCAGACTTCGCCTTCTCCTTCTCCTTCTTCTACTTCTTCTGATTCACCCTCCAGACTTCACCTTCTCCTTCTCCTTGTTCTGCTTCTTCTGATTCACCCTCCAGACTTCACCTTTTCCTTCTCCTTCTTCTACTTCTTCTGATTCACCCTCCAGACTTCATCTTCTCATTCTCCTTCTTCTGCTTCTTCTGATTCACCCTCCAGACTTCACCTTCTCCTTCTTCTGCTTCTTCTGATTCACCCTCCAGACTTAACCTTCTCCTTCTCCTTCTTCCACTTCTTCTGATTCACCCTCCAGACTTCAGCTTCTCCTTCTCCTTCTTCTACTTCTTCTGATTCACCCTCCAGACTTCACCTTCTCCTTCTCCTTCTTCTGCTTCTTCTGATTCACCCTCCAGACTTCACCTTCTCCTTCTCCTTCTTCTGCTTCTTATGATTCATCCTCCAGACTTCACCTTCTCCTTCTCCTTCTTCTGCTTCTTCTGATTCACCCTTCAGACTTCACCTTCTCCTTCTCCTTCTTCTGCTTCTTCTGATTCACCCTCCAGACCTCACCTTCTCCTTCTCCTTCTTCTACTTCTTCTGATTCACCCTCCAGACCTCATCTTCTCCTTCTCCTTCTTCTGCTTCTTCTGATTCAACCTCCAGACTTCATCTTCTCCTTCTCCTTCTTCTGCTTCTTCTGATTCACCCTCCAGACTTCGCCTTCTCCTTCTCCTTCTTCTACTTCTTCTGATTCACCATCCAGACTTCACCTTCTCCTTCTCCTTCTTCTCCTTCTTCTGATTCACCCTCCAGTCTTCACCTTCTCCTTCTCCTTCTTCTGCTTCTTCTGATTCACCCTCCAGACTTCACCTTCTCCCTCTCCTTCTTCTGCTTCTTCTGCTTCACCCTGCTGACTTCACCTTCTCCTTCTTCTACTTCTTCTGCTTCACCCCCCTGACTTCACCTTCTCCTTCTCCTTCTTCTGCTTCTACTGATTCACCCTCCTAACTTAACCTTCTCCTTCTCCTTCTTCTGCTTCTTCTGATTCACCCTCCTGACTTCACCTTCTCCTTCTCCTTCTTCTACTTCTTCTGATTCACCCTCCAGACTTCATCTTCTCCTTCTCCTTCTTCTGCATCTTCAGATTCACCCTCCAGACTTCACCTTCTCCTTCTCCTTCTTCTACTTCTTCTGATTCACCCTCCAGTCTACACCTTCTCCTTCTCCTTCTTCTGCTTCTTCTGCTTCACCCTCCAGACTTCACCTTCTCCTTCTCTTTCTTCTGCTTCTTCTGATTCACCCTCCAGACTTCACCTTCTCCTTCTCCTTCTTCTGCTTCTTTTGATTCACCCTCCTGACTTCACCTTCTCCTTCTCCTTCTTCTACTTCTTCTGATTCACCCTCCTGACTTCACCTTCTCCTTCTCCTTCTTCTACTTCTCCTGCTTCACCCTCCAGACTTCACCTTCACCTTCTCCTTCTTCTACTTCTTCTGATTCACCCTCCAGACTTCATCTTCTCCTTCTCCTTCTTCTGCATCTTCAGATTCACCCTCCAGACTTCACCTTCTCCTTCTCCTTCTTCTACTTCTTCTGATTCACCCTCCAGTCTACACCTTCTCCTTCTCCTTCTTCTGCTTCTTCTGCTTCACCCTCCAGACTTCACCTTCTCCTTCTCTTTCTTCTGCTTCTTCTGATTCACCCTCCAGACTTCACCTTCTCCTTCTCCTTCTTCTGCTTCTTTTGATTCACCCTCCTGACTTCACCTTCTCCTTCTCCTTCTTCTACTTCTTCTGATTCACCCTCCTGACTTCACCTTCTCCTTCTCCTTCTTCTACTTCTCCTGCTTCACCCTCCAGACTTCACCTTCACCTTCTCCTTCTTCTACTTCTTCTGATTCACCTTCCATACTTCACCTTCTCCTTCTCCTTCTTCTGCTTCTTCTGATTCACCCTCCAGACTTCACCTTCTCCTTCTCCTTGTTCTGCGTCTTCTGATTCACCCTCCAGACTTCACCTTCTCCTTCTCCTTCTTCTACTTCTTCGGATTCACCCTCCAGACTTCATCTTCTCCTTCTCCTTCTTCTGCTTCTTCTGATTCACCCTCCAGACTTCACCTTCTCCTTCTCCTTCTTCTGCTTCTTCTGATTCACCCTCCAGACTTCACCTTCTCCTTCTCCTTCTTCTACTTCTTCTGCTTCACCCTCCAGACTTCACCTTCTCCTTCTCCTTCTTCTACTTCTTCTGATTCACTCTCCAGACTTCACCTTCTACTTCTCCTTCTTCTGCTTCTTCTGATTCACCCTTCAGACTTCACCTTCTCCTTCTCCTTCTTCTGCTTCTTCTGATTCACCCTCCAGACTTCACCTTCTCCTTCTTCTGCTTCTTCTGATTCACCCTTCAGACTTCACCTTCTCCTTCTCCTTCTTCTGCTTCTTCTGATTCACCCTCCAGACCTCACCTTCTCCTTCTCCTTCTTCTACTTCTTCTGATTCACCCTCCAGACTTCATCTTCTCCTTCTCCTTCTTCTGCTTCTTCTGATTCACCCTCCAGACTTCATCTTCTCCTTCTCCTTCTTCTGCTTCTTCTGATTCACCCTCCAGACTTCGCCTTCTCCTTCTCCTTCTTCTACTTCTTCTGATTCACCCTCCAGACTTCACCTTCTCCTTCTCCTTCTTCTGCTTCTTCTGATTCACCCTCCAGACTTCACCTTCTCCTTCTCCTTCTTCTACATCTTCTGATTCACCCTCCAGACTTCACCTTCTCCTTCTCCTTCTTCTACTTCTTCTGATTCACCCTCCAGACTTCACCTTCTCCTTCTCCTTCTTCTGTTTCTTCTGATTCACCCTCCAGACTTCACCTTCTCCTTCTCCTTCTTCTACATCTTCTGATTCACCCTCCAGACTACACCTTCTCCTTCTCCTTCTTCTACTTCTTCTGATTCACCCTCCAGACTTCACCTTCTCCTTCTCCTTCTTCTGTTTCTTCTGATTCACCCTCCAGACTTCACCTTCACCTTCTCCTTCTTCTACTTCTTCTGATTCACCCTCCAGGCTTCACCTTCTCCTTCTCCTTCTTCTACTTCTTCTGCTTCACCCTCCAGACTTCACCTTCTCCTTCTCCTTCTTCTGCTTCTTCTGCTGCACCCTCCAGACTTCACCTTCTCCTTCTCCTTCTTCTGCTTCTTCTGCTTCACCCTCCTGACTTCACCTTCTCCTTCTCCTTCTTCTACTTCTTCTGCTTCACCCCCCTGACTTCACCTTCTCCTTCTCCTTTTTCTGCTTCTTCTGATTCACCCTCCAGACTTCACCTTCTCCTTCTCCTTCTTCTGCTTCTTCTGATTCACCCTCCAGACTTCACCTTCTCCTTCTCCTTCTTCTGCTTCTTCTGATTCACCCTCCAGACCTCACCTTCTACTTCTCCTTCTTCTACTTCTTCTGATTCACCCTCCAGACTTCATTTTCTCCTTCTCCTTCTTCTGCTTCTTCTGATTCACCCTCCAGACTTCACCTTCTCCTTCTCCTTCTTCTGCTTCTTCTGATTCACCCTCCAGACTTCACCTTCTCCTTCTCCTTCTTCTGCTTCTTTTGCTTCGCCCTCCAGACTTCATCTTCTCCTTCTCCTTCTTCTGCTTCACCGTCCAGACTTCACATTCTCCTTCTCCTTATTCTGCTTCTTCTGCTTCACCCTCCTGACTTCACCTTCTCCTTCTCCTTCTTCTACTTCTTCTGATTCATCCTCCAGACTTCACCTTCTCCTTCTCCTTCTTCTGCTTCTTCGGCTTCACCCTCCAGACTTCACCTTCTCCTTCTCCTTCTTCTGCTTCCTCTGCTGCGCCCTCCAGACTTCACCTTCTCCTTCTCCTTCTTCTGCTTCTTCTGATTCACCCTCCTGACTTCACCTTCTCCTTCTCCTTCTTCTACTTCTTCTGATTCACCCTCCAGTCTTCACCTTCTCCTTTTCCTTCTTCTGCTTCTTCTGCTTCAACCTCCAGACTTCACCTTCTCCTTCTCTTTCTTCTGCTTCTTCTGATTCACCCTCCAGACTTCACCTTCTTCTTCTCCTTTTTACGATTCTTCTGATTCACCCTCCAGACTTCACCTTCTCCTTCTCCTTCTTCTGCTTCTTCTGATTCACCCTCCTGACTTCACCTGCTCCTTCTCCTTCTTCTACTTCTTCTGATTCACCCTCCAGACTTCACCTTCTCCTTCTCCTTCTTCTACTTCTTCTGCTTCACCCTCCAGACTTCACCTTCTCCTTCTCCTTCTTCTACTTCTTCTGATTCACCCTCCAGACTTCACCTTCTTCTTCTCCTTCTTCTGCTTCTTCTGATTCACCCTCCATACTTCACCTTCTCCTTCTCCTTCTTCTACTTCTTCTGATTCATCCTCCAGACTTCACCTTCTCCTTCTCCTTCTTCTACTTCTTCTGATTCACCCTCCAGACTTCACCTTCTCCTTCTCCTTCTTCTGCTTCTTCTGATTCACCCTCCAGACTTCACCTTCTCCTTCTCCTTCTTCTGCTTCTTCTGATTCACCCTCCAGACTTCACCTTCTCCTTCTCCTTCTTCTGCTTCTTCTGATTCACCCTTCAGACTTCACCTTCTCCTTCTCCTTCTTCTGCTTCTTCTGATTCACCCTCCAGACCTCACCTTCTCCTTCTCCTTCTTCTACTTCTTCTGATTCACCCCCCAGACTTCTCCTTCTCCTTCTCCTTCTTCTGCTTCTTCTGATTCACCCTCCAGACTTCACCTTCTCCTTCTCCTTCGTCTACTTCTTCTGATTCACCCTCCAGACTACACCTTCTCCTTCTCCTTCTTCTACTTCTTCTGATTCACCCTCCAGACTTCACCTTCTCCTTCTCCTTCTTCTGCTTCTTCTGATTCACCCTCCAGACTTCACCTTCTCCTTCTCCTTCTTCTACTTCTTCTGATTCACCCTCCAGACTTCACCTTCTCTCCTTCTTATACTTCTTCTGATTCACCCTCCAGACTTCACCTTCTCCTTCTCCTTCTTCTACTTCTTCTGCTTCTCCCTCCAGACGTCACCTTCTCCTTCTCCTTCTTCTGCTTCTTCTGATTCACCCTCCTGACTTCACGTTCTCCTTCTCCTTCTTCTACTTCTTCTGATTCACCCTCCAGACTACACCTTCTCCTTCTCCTTCTTCTACTTCTTCTGATTCACCCTCCGGACTTCACCTTCTCCTTCTCCTTCTTCTGCTTCTTCTGATTCACCCTCCAGACTTCACCTTCTCCTTCTCCTTCTTCTACTTCTTCTGATTCACCCTCCAGACTTCACCTTCTCCTTCTCCTTCTTCTACTTCTTCTGATTCACCCTCCAGACTTCACCTTCTCCTTCTCCTTCTTCTACTTCTTCTGCTTCTCCTTCCAGACTTCACCTTCTCCTTCTCCTTCTTCTGCATCTTCTGATTCACCCTTCAGACTTCACCTTCTCCTTCTCCTTCTTCTACTTCTTCAGATTCACCCTCCAGAATTCACCTTCTCCTTCTCCTTCTTCTGCTTCTTCTGATTCACCCTCCAGACTTCACCTTCTCCTTCTCCTTCTGCTGCTTCTTCTGCTTCACCCTCCAGACTTCACCTTCTCCTTCTCCTTCTTCTGCTTCGCCCTCCAGACTTCACCTTCTCTTTCTCCTTCTTCTGCTTCTTCTGCTTCACCCTCCAGACTTCACCTTCTCCTTCTGCTTCTTCTGCTTCTTCTGCTTCACTCTCCTGACTTCACCTTCTCCTTCTCCTTCTTCTACTTCTTCTGATTCACCCTCCAGACTTCACCTTCTCCTTCTCCTTCTTCTGCATCTTCTGCTTCACCCTCCAGACTTCACCTCCTCCTTCTCCTTCTTCAGCTGCGCCCTCCATCTTCACCTTCTCCTTCTCCTTCTTCTGCTTCTTCTGCTTCACCCTCCTGACTTCACCTTCTCCTTCTTCTACTTCTTCTGCTTCACCCCCCTGACTTCACCTTCTCCTTCTTCTTCTTCTGCTTCTTCTGATTCACCCTCCTAACTTTACCTTCTCCTTCTCTTTCTTCTGCTTCTTCTGATTCACCCTCCTGACTTCACCTTCTCCTTCTCCTTCTTCTGCTTCTTCTGATTCACCCTCCAGACTTCACCGTCTCCTTCTCCTTCTTCTGCTTCTTCTGATTCACCCTCCAGACTTCATCTTCTCCTTCTCCTTCTTCTGCTTCTTCTGATTCACCCTCCAGACCTCACCTTCTCCTTCTCCTTCTTCTACTTCTTCTGATTCACCCTCCAGACTTCATTTTCTCCTTCTCCTTCTTCTGCTTCTTCTGATTCACCCTCCAGACATCACCTTCTCCTTCTCCTTCTTCTGCATCTTCTGATTCACCCTCCAGACTTCACCTTCTCCTTCTCCTTCTTCTACTTCTTCTGATTCACCCTCCAGACTTCACCTTCTCCTTCTCCTTCTTCTACTTCTTTTGATTCACCCTCCAGTCTTCACCTTCTCCTTCTCCTTCTTCTGCTTCTTCTGGTTCACCCTCCAGACTTCACCTTCTCCTTCTCTTTCTTCTGCTTCTTCTGATTCACCCTCTAGACTTCACCATCTCCTTCTCCTTCTTCTGATTCTTCTGATTCACCCTCCAGACTTCACCTTCTCCTTCTCCTTCTTCTGCTTCTTCTGATTCACCCTCCAGACTTCACCTTCTCCTTCTCCTTCTTCTGCTTCTTCTGATTCACCCTCCAGACTTCATCTTCTCCTTCTCCTTCTTCTGCTTCTTCTGCTTCACCGTCCAGACTTCACATTCTCCTTCTCCTTATTCTGCTTCTTCTGCTTCACCCTCCTGACTTCACCTTCTCCTTCTCCTTCTTCTACTTCTTCTGATTCACCCTCCAGACTTCACCTTCTCCTTCTCCTTCTTCTGCTTCTTCGGCTTCACCCTCCAGACTTCACCTTCTCCTTCTCCTTCTTCTGCTTCTTCTGCTGCGCCCTCCAGACTTCACCTTCTCCTTCTCCTTCTTCTGCTTCTTCTGATTCACCCTCCTAACTTCACCTTCTCCTTCTCCTTCTTCTGCTTCTTCTGATTCACCCTCCTGACTTCACCTTCTCCTTCTCCTTCTTCTGCTTCTTCTGATTCACCCTCCAGACTTCACCTTCTCCTTCTCCTTCTTCTGCTTCTTCTGATTCACCCTCCAGACTTCACCTTCTCCTTCTCCTTCTTCTGCTTCTTCTGATTCACCCTCCAGACCTCACCTTCTCCTTCTCCTTCTTCTACTTCTTCTGATTCACCCTCCAGACTTCATCTTCTCCTTCTCCTTCCTCTGCTTCTTCTGATTCACCCTCCAGACTTCACCTTCTCCTTCTCCTTCTTCTGCTTCTTCTGATTCACCCTCCATACTTCACCTTCTCCTTCTCCTTCTTCTACTTCTTCTGATACACCCTCCAGACTTCACCTTCTCCTTCTCCTTCTTCTACTTCTTCTGATTCACCCTCCAGTCTTCACCTTCCCCTTCTCCTTCTTCTGTTTCTTCTGCTTCACCCTCCAGACTTCACCTTCTCCTTCTCTTTCTTCTGCTTCTTCTGATTCACCCTCCAGACTTCACCTTCTCCTTCTCCTTCTTCTGATTCTTCTGATTCACCCTCCAGACTTCACCTTCTCCTTCTCCTTCTTCTGCTTCTTATGATTCACCCTCCTGACTTCATCTTCTCCTTCTCCTTCTTCTACTTCTTCTGATTCACCCTCCTGATTTCACCTTCTCCTTCTCCTTCTTCTACTTCTTCTGCTTCACCCTCCAGACTTCACCTTCTCCTTCTCCTTCTTCTACTTCTTCTGATTCACCCTTCAGACTTCACCTTCTCCTTCTCCTTTTTCTGCTTCTTCTGATTCACCCTCCAGACTTCACCTTCTCCTTCTCCTTATTCTGCTTCTTCTGATTCACCCTCCAGACTTCACCTTCTCCTTCTCCTTCTTCTGCTTCTTCTGATTCACCCTCCAGACTTCACCTTCTCCTTCTCCTTCTTCTGCTTCTTCTGATTCACCCTCCAGACTTCACCTTCTCCTTCTCCTTCTTCTACTTCTTCTGATTCACCCTCCAGACTACACCTTCTCCTTCTCCTTCTTCTACTTCTTCTGATTCACCCTCCAGACTTCACCTTCTCCTTCTCCTTCTTCTGTTTCTTCTGATTCACCGTCCAGACTTCACCTTCTCCTTCTCCTTCTTCTACTACTTCTGATTCACCCTCCAGACTTCACCTTCTCCTTCTCCTTCTTCTACTTCTTCTGATTCACCCTCCAGACTTCATCTTCTCCTTCTCCTTCTTCTGCTTCTCCTGATTCACCCTCCAGACTTCACCTTCTCCTTCTCCTTCTTCTGCTTCTTCTGATTCACCCTCCAGACTTCACCTTCTCCTTCTCCTTCTTCTACTTCTTCTGATTCACCCTCCAGACTTCACCTTCTCCTTCTCCTTCTTCTACTTCTTCTGATTCACCCTCCAGTCTTCACCTTCTCCTTCTCCTTCTTCTGTTTCTTCTGCTTCACCCTCCAGACTTCACCTTCTCCTTCCTTCTTCTGCTTCTTCTGATTCACCCTCCAGACTTCACCTTCTCCTTCTCCTTCTTCTGATTCTTCTGATTCACCCTCCAGACTTCACCTTCTCCTTCTCCTTCTTCTGCTTCTTCTGATTCACCCTCCTGACTTCACCTTCTCCTTCTCCTTCTTCTAATTCTTCTGATTCACCCTCCAGACTTCATCTTCTCCTTCTCCTTCTTCTGCTTCTTCTGATTCACCCTCCAGACTTCACCTTCTCCTTCTCCTTCCTCTGCTTCTTCTGATTCACCCTCCAGACTTCACCTTCTCCTTCTCCTTCCTCTGATTCTTCTGATTCACCCTCCAGACTTCACCTTCTCTTTCTCCTTCTTCTGCTTCTTCTGATTCACCCTCCTGACTTCACCTTCTCCTTCTCCTTCTTCTACCTCTTCTGATTCACCCTCCTGACTTCACCTTCTCCTTCTCCTTCTTCTACTTCTTCTGCTTCACCCTCCAGACTTCACCTTCTCCTTCTCCTTCTTCTACTTCTTCTGATTCACCCTCCAGACTTCACCTTCTCCTTCTCCTTCTTCTGCTTCTTCTGATTCACCCTCCAGACTTCACCTTCTCCTTCTCCTTATTCTGCTTCTTCTGATTCACCCTCCAGACTTCACCTTCTCCTTCTCCTTCTTCTGCTTCTTCTGATTCTCACTCCAGACTTCACCTTCTCCTTCTCCTTCTTCTACTTCTTCTGATTCACCCTCCAGACTTTAGCTTCTCCTTCTCTTTCTTCTGCTTCTTCTGATTCACCCTCCAGACTTCACCTTCTCCTTCTCCTTCTTCTGATTCTTCTGATTCACCCTCCAGACTTCACCTTCTCCTTCTCCTTCTTCTGCTTCTTCTGATTCACCCTCCTGACTTCACCTTCTCCTTCTCCTTCTTCTACTTCTTCTGATTCACCCTCCTGACTTCACCTTCTCCTGCTCCTTCTTCTACTTCTTCTGCTTCACCCTCCAGACTTCACCTTCTCCTTCTTCTTATTCTACTTCTTCTGATTCACCCTCCAGACTTGACCTGCTCCTTCTCCTTCTTCTACTTCTTCTGATTCACCCTCCAGACTTCACCTTCTCCTTCTCCTTCTTCTGCTTCTTCTGCTTCACCGTCCTGACTTCACCTTCTCCTTCTCCTTCTTCTACTTCTTCTGCTTCATCCCCCTGACATCACCTGCTCCTTCTCCTTCTTCTGCTTCTTCTGATTCACCCTCCTAACTTCACCTTCTCCTTCTCCTTCTTCTGCTTCTTCTGATTCACCCTCCTGACTTCACCTTCTCCTTCTCCTTCTTCTGCTTCTTCTGATTCACCCTCCAGACTTCACCTTCTCCTTCTGCTTCTTCTGCTTCTTCTGATTCACCCTCCAGACTTCACCTTCTCCTTCTCCTTCTTCTGCTTCTTCTGATTCACCCTCCAGACCTCACCTTCTCCTTCTCCTTCTTCTACTTCTTCTGATTCACCCTCCAGACGTCATCGTCTCCTTCTCCTTCTTCTGCTTCTTCTGATTCACCCTCCAGACTTCACCTTCTCCTTCTCCTTCTTCTGCTTCTTCTGATTCACCCTCCAGACTTCACCTTCTCCTTCTCCTTCTTCTACTTCTTCTGATTCACCCTCCAGACTTCACCTTCTCCTTCTCTTTCTTCTGCTTCTTCTGATTCACCCTCCAGACTTCACCTTCTCCTTCTCCTTCTTCTGATTCTTCTGATTCACCCTCCAGACTTCACCTTCTCCTTCTCCTTCTTCTGCTTCTTCTAATTCACCCTCCTGACTTCACCTTCTCCTTCTCCTTCTTCTACTTCTTCTGATTCACCCTCCTGACTTCACCTTCTCCTTCTCCTTCTTCTACTTCTTCTGCTTCACCCTCCAGACTTCACCTTCTCCTTCTCCTTCTTCTACTTCTTCTGATTCACCCTTCAGACTTCACCTTCTCCTTCTCCTTTTTCTGCTTCTTCTGATTCATCCTCCAGACTTCACCTTCTCATTCTCCTTCTTCTGCTTCTTCTGATTCACCCTCCAGACTTCACCTTCTCCTTCTCCTTCTTCTGCTTCTTCTGATTCACCCTCCAGACTTCACCTTCTCCTTCTCCTTCTTCTGCTTCTTCTGATTCACCCTCCAGACTTCACCTTCTCCTTCTCCTTCTTCTGCTTTTTCTGATTCACCCTCCAGACTTCACCTTCTCCTTCTCCTTCTTCTACTTCTTCTGATTCACCCTCCAGACTTCACCTTCTCCTTCTCTTTCTTCTGCTTCTTCTGATTCACCCTCCAGACTTCACCTTCTCCTTCTCCTTCTTCTGATTATTCTGATTCACCCTCCAGACTTCACCTTCTCCTTCTTCTACTTCTTCTGATTCACCGTCCAGACTTCACCTTCTCCTTCTCTTTCTTCTGCTTCTTCTGATTCACCCTCCAGACTTCACCTTCTCCTTCTCCTTCTTCTACTTCTTCTGCTTCACCCTCCAGACTTCACCTTCTCCTTCTCCTTCTTCTTCTTCTTCTGATTCACCCTCCAGACTTCACCTTCTCCTTCTCCTTCTTCTGCTTCTTCTGATTCACCCTCCAGACTTCACCTTCTCCTTCTCCTTCTTCTGCTTCTTCTGATTCACCCTCCAGACTTCACCTTCTCCTTCTCCTTCTTCTACTCCTTCTGATTCACCCTCCAGACTTCACCTTCTCCTTCTCCTTCTTCTGCTTCTTCTGATTCACCCTCCAGACTTCACCTTCTCCTTCTCCTTATTCTGCTTCTTCTGATTCACCCTCCAGACTTCACCTTCTCCTTCTCCTTCTTCTGCTTCTTCTGATACACCCTGCAGACTTCACCTTCTCCTTCTCCTTCTTCTGCTTCTTCTGATTCACCCTCCAGACTTCACCTTCTCCTTCTCCTTCTTCTACTTCTTCTGATTCACCCTCCAGACTTCACCTTCTCCTTCTCCTTCTTCTGGTTCTTCTGATTCACCCTCCAGACTTCACCTTCTCCTTCTCCTTCGTCTACTTCTTCTGATTCACCCTCCAGACTACACCTTCTCCTTCTCCTTCTTCTACTTCTTCTGATTCACCCTCCAGACTTCACCTTCTCCTTCTCCTTCTTCTACTTCTTCTGCTTCTCCCTCCAGACTTCACCTTCTCCTTCTCCTTCTTCTGCTTCTTCTGATTCACCCTCCAGACTTCACCTTCTCCTTCTCCTTCTTCTACTTCTTCTGATTCACCCTCCAGACTTCAGCTTCTCCTTCTCCTTCTTCTACTTCTTCTGATTCACCCTCCAGACTTCACCTTCTCCTTCTTCTCCTTCTTCTGATTCACCCTCCTGACTTCACGTTCTCCTTCTCCTTCTTCTGCTTCTTCTGCTTCACCCTCCAGACTTCACCTTCTCCTTCTCCTTCTTCTGCTTCTTCTGCTTCACCCTCCAGACTTTACCTTCTCCTTCTCCTTCTTCTGCTTCTTCTGCTTCACCCTCCTGACTTCACCTTCTCCTTCTCCTTCTTCTACTTCTTCTGATTCACCCTCCAGACTTCACCTTCTCCTTCTCCTTCTTCTGCTTCTTCTGCTTCACCCTCCAGACTTCACCTTCTCCTTCCCCTTCTTCTGCTTCTTCTGCTTCGCCCTCCAGACTTCACCTTCTCCTTCTCCTTCTTCTGCTTCTTCTGCTTCACCCTCCAGACTTCACCTTCTCCTTCTCCTTCTTCTGCTTCTTCTGCTTCACTCTCCTGACTTCACCTTCTCCTTCTCCTCCTTCTACTTCTTCTGATTCACCCTCCAGACTTCACCTTCTCCTTCTCCTTCTTCTGCTTCTTCTGCTTCACCCTCCAGACTTCACCTTCTCCTTCTCCTTCTTCTGCTTCTTCTGCTGCGCCCTCCAGACTTCACCTTCTCCTTCTCCTTCTTCTGCTTCTTCTGCTTCACCCTCCTGACTTCACCTTCTCCTTCTCCTTCTTCTACTTCTTCTGCTTCACCCCCCTGACTTCACCTGCTCCTTCTCCTTCTTCTGCTTCTTCTGATTCACCCTCCTAACTTTACCTTCTCCTTCTCCTTCTTCTGCTTCTTCTGATTCACCCTCCTGACTTCACCTTCTCCTTCTCCTTCTTCTGCTTCTTCTAATTCACCCTCCAGACTTCACCTTCTCCTTCTCCTTCTTCTGCTTCTTCTGATTCACCCTCCAGACTTCACCTTCTCCTTCTCCTTCTTCTGCTTCTTCTGATTCACCCTCCTAACTTCACCTTCTCCTTCTCCTTCTTCTGCTTCTTCTGATTCACCCTCCTGACTTCACCTTCTCCTTCTCCTTCTTCTGCTTCTTCTGATTCACCCTCCAGACTTCACCTTCTCCTTCTCCTTCTTCTACTTCTTCTGATTCACCCTCCAGACTTCAGCTTCTCCTTCTCCTTCTTCTACTTCTTCTGATTCACCCTCCAGACTTCACCTTCTCCTTCTTCTCCTTCTTCTGATTCACCCTCCTGACTTCACGTTCTCCTTCTCCTTCTTCTGCTTCTTCTGCTTCACCCTCCAGACTTCACCTTCTCCTTCTCCTTCTTCTGCTTCTTCTGCTTCACCCTCCAGACTTTACCTTCTCCTTCTCCTTCTTCTGCTTCTTCTGCTTCACCCTCCTGACTTCACCTTCTCCTTCTCCTTCTTCTACTTCTTCTGATTCACCCTCCAGACTTCACCTTCTCCTTCTCCTTCTTCTGCTTCTTCTGCTTCACCCTCCAGACTTCACCTTCTCCTTCCCCTTCTTCTGCTTCTTCTGCTTCGCCCTCCAGACTTCACCTTCTCCTTCTCCTTCTTCTGCTTCTTCTGCTTCACCCTCCAGACTTCACCTTCTCCTTCTCCTTCTTCTGCTTCTTCTGCTTCACTCTCCTGACTTCACCTTCTCCTTCTCCTCCTTCTACTTCTTCTGATTCACCCTCCAGACTTCACCTTCTCCTTCTCCTTCTTCTGCTTCTTCTGCTTCACCCTCCAGACTTCACCTTCTCCTTCTCCTTCTTCTGCTTCTTCTGCTGCGCCCTCCAGACTTCACCTTCTCCTTCTCCTTCTTCTGCTTCTTCTGCTTCACCCTCCTGACTTCACCTTCTCCTTCTCCTTCTTCTACTTCTTCTGCTTCACCCCCCTGACTTCACCTGCTCCTTCTCCTTCTTCTGCTTCTTCTGATTCACCCTCCTAACTTTACCTTCTCCTTCTCCTTCTTCTGCTTCTTCTGATTCACCCTCCTGACTTCACCTTCTCCTTCTCCTTCTTCTGCTTCTTCTAATTCACCCTCCAGACTTCACCTTCTCCTTCTCCTTCTTCTGCTTCTTCTGATTCACCCTCCAGACTTCACCTTCTCCTTCTCCTTCTTCTGCTTCTTCTGATTCACCCTCCTAACTTCACCTTCTCCTTCTCCTTCTTCTGCTTCTTCTGATTCACCCTCCTGACTTCACCTTCTCCTTCTCCTTCTTCTGCTTCTTCTGATTCACCCTCCAGACTTCACCTTCTCCTTCTCCTTCTTCTGCTTCTTCTGATTCGCCCTCCAGACTTCACCTTCTCCTTCTCCTTCTTCTGCTTCTTCTGATTCACCCTCCAGACCTCACCTTCTCCTTCTTCTACTTCTTATGATTCACCCTCCAGACTTCATCTTTTCCTTCTCCTTCTTCTACTTCTTCTGATTCATCCTCCAGACTTCACCTTCTCCTTCTCCTTCTTCTACTTCTTCTGATTCACCCTCCAGTCTTCACCTTCTCCTTCTCCTTCTTCTGTTTCTTCTGCTTCACCCTCCAGACTTCACTTTCTCCTTCTCTTTCTTCTGCTTCTTCTGATTCACCCTCCAGACTTCACCTTCTCCTTCTCCTTATAATGCTTCTTCTGATTCACCCTCCAGACTTCACCTTCTCCTCCTCCTTCTTCTGCTTCTTCTGATTCACCCTCCAGACTTCACCTTCTCCTTCTCCTTCTTCTGCTTCTTCTGATTCACCCTCCAGACTTCACCTTCTCCTTCTCCTTCTTCTGCTTCTTCTGATTCACCCTACAGACCTCACCTTCTCCTTCTCCTTCTTCTACTTCTTCTGATTCACCCTCCAGACTTCATCTTCTCCTTCTCCTTCTTCTACTTCTTCTGATTCATCCTCCAGACTTCACCTTCTCCTTCTCCTTTTCTACTTCTTCTGATTCACCCTCCAGTCTTCACCTTCTCCTTCTCCTTCTTCTGTTTCTTCTGCTTCACCCTCCAGACTTCACTTTCTCCTTCTCTTTCTTCTGCTTCTTCTGATTCACCCTCCAGACTTCACCTTCTCCTTCTCCTTATAATGCTTCTTCTGATTCACCCTCCAGACTTCACCTTCTCCTCCTCCTTCTTCTGCTTCTTCTGATTCACCCTCCAGACTTCAGCTTCTTCTTCTCCTTCTTCTGCATCTTCTGATTCACCCTCCAGACTTCACCTTCTCCTTCTCCTTCTTCTACTTCTTCTGATTCACTCTCCAGACTTCATCTTCTCCTTCTCCTTCTTCTGCTTCTTCCGATTCACCCTCCAGACTTCACCTTCTCCTTCTCCTTCTTCTGCTTCTTCTGATTCACCCTCCAGACTTCACCTTCTCCTTCTCCTTCTTCTCCTTCTTCTGATTCACTCTCCAGACTTCACCTTCTCCTTCTCCTTCTTCTACTTCTTCTGATTCACCCTCCAGACTTCACCTTCTCCTTCTCCTTCTTCTGCTTCTTCTGATTCACCCTCCAGACTTCACCTTCTCCTTCTCCTTCTTCTGCTTCTTCTGATTCACCCTCCAGACTTCACCTTCTCCTTCTCCTTCTTCTGCTTCTTCTGATTCACCCTTCAGACTTCACCTTCTCCTTCTCCTTCTTCTGCTTCTTCTGATTCACCCTCCAGACCTCACCTTCTCCTTCTCCTTCATCTACTTCTTCTGATTCACCCTCCAGACTTCATCTTCTCCTTCTCCTTCTTCTGCTTCTTCTAATTCACCCTCCAGACTTCACCTTCTCCTTCTCCTTCTTCTGCTTCTTCTGATTCACCCTCCAGACTTCACCTTCTCCTTCTCCTTCTTCTACTTCATCTGCTTCACCCCCCTGACTTCACCTTCTCGTTCTCCTTCTTCTGCTTCTTCTGATTCACCCTTCTAACTTCACCTTCTCCTTCTCCTTCTTCTGCTTCTTCTGATTCACCCTCCTGACTTCACCTTCTCCTTCTCCTTCTTCTGCTTCTTCTGATTCACCCTCCAGACTTCACCTTCTCCTTCTCTTCTTCTACTTCTTCTGATTCACCCTCCGGTCTTCACCTTCTCCTTCTCCTTCTTCTGCTTCTTCTGCTTCACCCTCCAGACTTCACCTTCTCCTTCTCTTTCTTCAGCTTCTTCTGATTCAACCTCCAGACTTCACATTCTCCTTCTCCTTCTTCTGATTCTTCTGATTCACTCTCCAGACTTCACCTTCTCCTTCTCCTTCTTCTGCTTCTTCTGATTCACCCTCCTGATTTCACCTTCTCCTTCTCCTTCTTCTACCTCTTCTGATTCACCCTCCTGACTTCACCTTCTCCTTCTCCTTCTTCTACTTCTTCTGCTTCACCCTCCAGCCTCCAGACTTCACCTTCTCCTTCTCCATCTTCTACCTCTTCTGATTCACCCTCCAGACTTCACCTTCTCCTTCTTCTGCTTCTTCTGATTCACCCTCCAAACTTCACCTTCTCCTTCTCCTTCTTCTGCTTCTTCTGATTCACCCTCCAGACTTCACCTTCTCCTTCTCCTTCTTCTGCTTCTTCTGATTCACCCTCCAGACTTCACCTTCTCCTTCTCCTTCTTCTGCTTCTTCTGATTCACCCTCCAGACTTCACCTTCTCCTTCTCCTACTTCTGCTTCTTCTGATTCACCCTCCAGACTTCACCATCTCCTTCTCCTTCTTCTGCTTCTTCTGATCACCCTCCAGACTTCTCCTTCTCCTACTCCTTCTTCTACTTCTTCTGATTCACCCTCCAGACTTCATCTTCTCCTTCTCCTTCTTCTGCTTCTTCTGATTCACCCTCCAGACTTCACCTTCTCCTTCTCCTTCTTCTGCTTCTTCTGATTCACCCTGCAGACTTCACCTTCTCCTTCTCCTTCTTCTACTTCTTCTGATTCACCCTCCAGACTTCACCTTCTCCTTCTCCTTCTTCTACTTCTTCTGATTCACCCTCCAGACTTCACCTTCTACTTCTCCTTCTTCTGCTTCTTCTGATTCACCCTCCAGACTTCACCTTCTCCTTCTCCTTCTTCTGCTTCTTCTGATTCACCCTCCTGACTTCACCTTTTAATTCTCCTTCTTCTGCTTCTTCTGATTCACCCTTCAGACTTCACCATATCCTTCTCCTTCTTCTGCTTCTTCTGATTCACCCTCCAGACCTCACCTTCTCCTTCTCCTTCTTCTACTTCTTCTGATTCACCCTCCAGACTTCATCTTCTCCTCCTCCTTCTTCTGCTTCTTCTGATTCACCCTCCAGACTTCACCTTCTCCTTCTCCTTTTTCTGCTTCTTCTGATTCACCCTCCAGACTTCGCCTTCTCCTTCTCCTTCTTCTACTTCTTCTGATTCACCCTCCAGACTTCACCTTCTCCTTCTCCTTCTTCTACTTTTTATGATTCACCCTCCAGTCTTCACCTCCTCCTTCTCCTTCTTCTGCTTCTTCTGATTCACCCTCCAGACTTCACCTTCTCCTTCTCCTTCTTCTGCTTCTTCTGATTCTCCCTCCTGACTTCACCTTCTCCTTCTCCTTCTTCTACTTCTTCTGATTCACCCTGCAGACTTCACCTTCTCCTTCTCCTTCTTCTGCTTCTTCTGATCCACCCTCCAGACTTCACCTTCTCCTTCTCCTTCGTCTACTTCTTCTGATTCACCCTCCAGTCTTCAACTTCTCCTTCTCCTTCTTCTGCTTCTTCTGATTCACCCTCCAGACTACACCTTCTCCTTCTCCTTCTTCTACTTCTTCTGATTCACCCTCCAGACTTCACCTTCTCCTTCTCCTTCTTCTACTTCTTCTGATTCACCCTCCAGTCTTCAACTTCTCCTTCTCCTTCTTCTGCTTCTTCTGATTCACCCTCCAGACTTCACCTTCTCCTTCTCCTTCTTCTGCTTCTTCTGATTCACCCTCCTGACTTCACCTTCTCCTTCTCCTTCTTCTGCTTCTTCTGATTCACCCTCCAGAGTTCACCTTCTCCTTCTCCTTCTTCTACTTCTTCTGATTCACCCTCTAGACTTCACCTTCTCCTTCTCCTTCTTCTGCTTCTTCTGATTCACCCTCCAGACTTCACCTTCTCCTTCTCCTTCGTCTACTTCTTCTGATTCACCTTCCAGACTACACCTTCTCCTTCTCCTTCTTCTACTTCTTCTGATTCACACTCCAGACTTCACCTTCTCCTTCTCCTTCTTCTGCTTCTTCTGATTCACCCTCCAGACTTCACCTTCTCCTTCTCCTTCTTCTACTTCTTCTGATTCACCCTCCAGACTTCACCTTCTCCTTCTCCTTCTTCTACTTCTTGTGATTCACCCTCCAGACTTCACCTTCTCCTTCTCCTTCTTCTACTTCTTCTGCTTCTCCCTCCAGACTTCACCTTCTCTTCTCCTTCTTCTGCTTCTTCTGATTCACCCTCCAGACTTCACCTTCTCCTTCTCCTTCTTCTACTTCTTCTGATTCACCCTCCAGACTTCACCTTCTCCTTCTCCTTCTTCTACATCTTCTGATTCACCCTCCAGACTTCACCATCTCCTTCTCCTTCTTCTACTTATTTTGTTTCACCCTCCAGACTTCACCTTCTCCTTCTCCTTCTTCTGCTTCTTCTGCTTCACCCTCCAGACTTCACCTTCTCCTTCTCCTTCTTCTGCTTCTTCTGCTTCACCCTCCTGACTTCACCTTCTCCTACTCCTTCTTCTACTTCTTCTGATTCACCCTCCAGACTTCTCCTTCTCCTTCTCCTTCTTCTGCTTCTTCTGATTCACCCTCCTGACTTCACCTTTTAATTCTCCTTCTTCTGCTTCTTCTGATTCACCCTTCAGACTTCACCATATCCTTCTCCTTCTTCTGCTTCTTCTGATTCACCCTCCAGACCTCACCTTCTCCTTCTCCTTCTTCTACTTCTTCTGATTCACCCTCCAGACTTCATCTTCTCCTCCTCCTTCTTCTGCTTCTTCTGATTCACCCTCCAGACTTCACCTTCTCCTTCTCCTTTTTCTGCTTCTTCTGATTCACCCTCCAGACTTCGCCTTCTCCTTCTCCTTCTTCTACTTCTTCTGATTCACCCTCCAGACTTCACCTTCTCCTTCTCCTTCTTCTACTTTTTATGATTCACCCTCCAGTCTTCACCTCCTCCTTCTCCTTCTTCTGCTTCTTCTGATTCACCCTCCAGACTTCACCTTCTCCTTCTCCTTCTTCTGCTTCTTCTGATTCACCCTCCTGACTTCACCTTCTCCTTCTCCTTCTTCTACTTCTTCTGATTCACCCTCCAGACTTCACCTTCTCCTTCTCCTTCTTCTGCTTCTTCTGATTCACCCTCCAGAATTCACCTTCTCCTTCTCCTTCGTCTACTTCTTCTGATTCACCCTCCAGTCTTCAACTTCTCCTTCTCCTTCTTCTGCTTCTTCTGATTCACCCTCCAGACTACACCTTCTCCTTCTCCTTCTTCTACTTCTTCTGATTCACCCTCCAGACTTCACCTTCTCCTTCTCCTTCTTCTACTTCTTCTGATTCACCCTCCAGTCTTCAACTTCTCCTTCTCCTTCTTCTGCTTCTTCTGATTCACCCTCCAGACTTCACCTTCTCCTTCTCCTTCTTCTGCTTCTTCTGATTCACCCTCCTGACTTCACCTTCTCCTTCTCCTTCTTCTGCTTCTTCTGATTCACCCTCCAGAGTTCACCTTCTCCTTCTCCTTCTTCTACTTCTTCTGATTCACCCTCTAGACTTCACCTTCTCCTTCTCCTTCTTCTGCTTCTTCTGATTCACCCTCCAGACTTCACCTTCTCCTTCTCCTTCGTCTACTTCTTCTGATTCACCTTCCAGACTACACCTTCTCCTTCTCCTTCTTCTACTTCTTCTGATTCACACTCCAGACTTCACCTTCTCCTTCTCCTTCTTCTGCTTCTTCTGATTCACCCTCCAGACTTCACCTTCTCCTTCTCCTTCTTCTACTTCTTCTGATTCACCCTCCAGACTTCACCTTCTCCTTCTCCTTCTTCTACTTCTTGTGATTCACCCTCCAGACTTCACCTTCTCCTTCTCCTTCTTCTACTTCTTCTGCTTCTCCCTCCAGACTTCACCTTCTCTTCTCCTTCTTCTGCTTCTTCTGATTCACCCTCCAGACTTCACCTTCTCCTTCTCCTTCTTCTACTTCTTCTGATTCACCCTCCAGACTTCACCTTCTCCTTCTCCTTCTTCTACATCTTCTGATTCACCCTCCAGACTTCACCATCTCCTTCTCCTTCTTCTACTTATTTTGTTTCACCCTCCAGACTTCACCTTCTCCTTCTCCTTCTTCTGCTTCTTCTGCTTCACCCTCCAGACTTCACCTTCTCCTTCTCCTTCTTCTGCTTCTTCTGCTTCACCCTCCTGACTTCACCTTCTCCTACTCCTTCTTCTACTTCTTCTGATTCACCCTCCAGACTTCTCCTTCTCCTTCTCCTTCTTCTGCTTCTTCTGCTTCACCCTCCAGACTTCACCTTCTCCTTCTCCTTCTTCTGCTTCGCCCTCCAGACTTCACATTCTCCTTCTCCTTCTTCTGCTTCTTCTGCTTCACCCTCCAGACTTCACCTTCTCCTTCTCCTTCTTCTGCTTCTTCTGCTTCACCCTCCTGACTTCACCTTCATCTTCTCCTTCTTCTACTTCTTCTGATTCACCCTCCAGACTTCACCTTCTCCTTCTCCTTCTTCTGCTTCTTCTGCTTCACCCTCCAGACTTCACCTTCTCCTTCTCCTTCTTCTGCTTCTTCTGCTGCGCCCTCCAGACTTCACCTTCTCCTTCACCTTCTTCTGCTTCTTCTGCTTCACCCTCCTGACTTCACCTTCTCCTTCTCCTTCTTCTACTTCTTCTGCTTCACCCCCGTGACTTCACCTTCTCCTTCTCCTTCTTCTGCTTCTTCTGATTCACCCTCCTAACTTCACCTTCTCCTTCTCCTTCTTCTGCTTCTTCTGATTCACCCTCCTGACTTCACCTTCTCCTTCTCCTTCTTCTGCTTCTTCTGATTCACCCTCCAGACTTCACCTTCCCCTTCTCCTTCTTCTGCTTCTTCTGATTCACCTTCCAGACTTCACCTTCTCCTTCTCCTTCTTCTGCTTCTTCTGATTCACCCTCCAGACCTCACCTTCTCCTTCTCCTTCTTCTACTTCTTCTGATTCACCCTTCAGACTTCATCTTCTCCTTCGCCTTCTTCTGCTTCTTCTGATTCACCCTCCAGACCTCACCTTCTCCTTCTCCTTCTTCTGCTTCTTCTGATTCACCCTCCAGACTTCACCTTCTCCTTCTCCTTCTTCTACTTCTTCTGATTCATCCTCCAGACTTCACCTTCTCCTTCTCCTTCTTCTACTTCTTCTGATTCACCCTCCAGTCTTCACCTTCTGCTTCTCCTTCTTCTGCTTCTTCTGCTTCACCCTCCAGACTTCACCCTCTCCTTCTCTTTCTTCTGCTTCTTCTGATTCACCCTCCAGACTTCACCTTCTCCTTCTCCTTCTTCTGATTCTTCTGATTCACCCTCCAGACTTCACCTTCTCCTTCTCCTTCTTCTGCTTCTTCTGATTCACCCTCCTGACTTCACCTTCTCCTTCTCCTTCTTCTACTTCTTCTGATTCACCCTCCTGACTTCACCTTCTCCTTCTCCTTCTTCTACTTCTTCTGCTTCACCCTCCAGACTTCACCTTCTCCTTCTCCTTCTTCTACTTCTTCTGATTCACCCTCCAGACTTCACCTTCTCCTTCTCCTTCTTCTGCTTCTTCTGATTCACCCTCCAGACTTCACCTTCTCCTTCTCCTTATAATGCTTCTTCTGATTCATCCTCCAGACTTCACCTTCTCCTCCTCCTTCTTCTGCTTCTTCTGATTCACCCTCCAGACTTCACCTTCTCCTTCTCCTTCTTCTGCATCTTCTGATTCACCCTCCAGACTTCACCTTCTCCTCCTCCTTCTTCTACTTCTTCTGATTCACCCTCCAGACTTCATCTTCTCCTTCTCCTTCTTCTGCTTCTTCCGATTCACCCTCCAGACTTCACCTTCTCCTTCTCCTTCTTCTGATTCACCCTCCAGACTTCACCTTCTCCTTCTCCTTCTTCTACTTCTTCTGATTCACCCTCCAGACTTCACCTTCTCCTGCTCCTTCTTCTACTTCTTCTGATTCACCCTCCAGACTTCACCTTCTCCTGCTCCTTCTTCTACTTCTTCTGATTCACCCTCCAGACTTCACCTTCTCCTTCTCCTTCTTCTACTTCTTCTGATTCACCCTCCTGACTTCACCTTCTCCTTCTCCTTCTTCTACTTCTTCTGCTTTACCCTCCAGACTTCACCTTCTCCTTCTCCTTATTCTACTTCTTCTGATTCACCCTCCAGACTTGACCTTCTCCTTCTTCTACTTCTTCTGATTCACCCTCCAGACTTCACCTTCTCCTTCTCCTTCTTCTGCTTCTTCTGCTTCACCGTCCTGACTTCACCTTCTCCTTCTCCTTCTTCTACTTCTTCTGCTTCATCCCCCTGACATCACCTGCTCCTTCTCCTTCTTCTGCTTCTTCTGATTCACCCTCCTAACTTCACCTTCTCCTTCTCCTTCTTCTGCTTCTTCTGATTCACACTCCTGACTTCACCTTCTCCTTCTCCTTCTTCTGCTTCTTCTGATTCACCCTCCAGACTTCAACTTCTCCTTCTCCTTCTTCTGCTTCTTCTGATTCACCCTCCAGACTTCACCTTCTCCTTCTCCTTCTTCTGCTTCTTCTGATTCACCCTCCAGACCTCACCTTCTCCTTCTCCTTCTTCTACTTCTTCTGATTCACCCTCCAGACTTCATCTTCTCCTTCTCCTTCTTCTGCTTCTTCTGATTCACCCTCCAGACTTCACCTTCTCCTTCTCCTTCTTCTGCTTCTTCTGATTCACCCTCCAGACTTCACCTTCTCCTTCTCCTTCTTCTACTTCTTCTGATTCACCCTCCAGACTTCACCTTCTCCTTCTCCTTCTTCTACTTCTTCTGATTCACCCTCCAGTCTTCACCTTCTACTTCTCCTTCTTCTGTTTCTTCTGCTTCACCCTCCAGACTTCACCTTCTCCTTCTCTTTCTTCTGCTTCTTCTGATTCACCCTCCAGACTTCAACTTCTCCTTCTCCTTCTTCTGATTCTTCTGATTCACCCTCCAGACTTCACCTTCTCCTTCTCCTTCTTCTGCTTCTTCTGATTCACCCTCCTGACTTCACCTTCTCCTTCTCCTTCTTCTACTTCTTCTGATTCACCCTCCTGACTTCACCTTCTCCTTCTCCTTCTTCTACTTCTTCTGCTTCACCCTTCAGACTTCACCTTCTCCTTCTCCTTCTTCTACTTCTTCTGATTCACCCTTCAGACTTCACCTTCTCCTTCTCCTTTTTCTGCTTCTTCTGATTCATCCTCCAGACTTCACCTTCTCCTTCTCCTTCTTCTGCTTCTTCTGATTCACCCTCCAGACTTCACCTTCTCCTTCTCCTTCTTCTGCTTCTTCTGATTCACCCTCCAGACTTCACCTTCTCCTTCTCCTTCTTCTGCTTCTTCTGATTCACCCTCCAGACTTCACCTTCTCCTTCTCCTTCTTCTACTTCTTCTGATTCACCCTCCAGACTTCACCTTCTCCTTCTCTTTCTTCTGCTTCTTCTGATTCACCCTCCAGACTTCACCTTCTCCTTCTCCTTCTTCTGATTATTCTGATTCACCCTCCAGACTTCACCTTCTCCTTCTCCTTCTTCTACTTCTTCTGATTCACCCTCCAGACTTCACCTTCTCCTTCTCTTTCTTCTGCTTCTTCTGATTCACCCTCCAGACTTCACCTTCTCCTTCTCCTTCTTCTACTTCTTCTGCTTCACCCTCCAGACTTCACCTTCTCCTTCTCCTTGTTCTACTTCTTCTGATTCACCCTCCAGACTTCACCTTCTCCTTCTCCTTCTTCTGCTTCTTCTGATTCACCCTCCAGACTTCACCTTCTCCTTCTCCTTATTCTGCTTCTTCTGATTCACCCACCAGACTTCACCTTCTCCTTCTCCTTCTTCTGCTTCTTCTGATTCACCCTGCAGACTTCACCTTCTCCTTCTCCTTCTTCTGCTTCTTCTGATTCACCCTCCAGACTTCACCTTCTCCTTCTCCTTCTTCTACTTCTTCTGATTCACCCTCCAGACTTCACCTTCTCCTTCTCCTTCTTCTGCTTCTTCTGATTCACCCTCCAGACTTCACCTTCTCCTTCTCCTTCGTCTACTTCTTCTGATTCACCCTCCAGACTACACCTTCTCATTCTCCTTCTTATACTTCTTCTGATTCACCCTCCAGACTTCACCTTCTCCTTCTCCTTCTTCTACTTCTTCTGCTTCTCCCTCCAGACTTCACCTTCTCCTTCTCCTTCTTCTGCTTCTTCTGATTCACCCTCCAGACTTCACCTTCTCCTTCTCCTTCTTCTACTTCTTCTGATTCTCCCTCCAGACTTCAGCTTCTCCTTCTCCTTCTTCTACTTCTTCTGATTCACCCTCCAGACTTCACCTTCTCCTTCTCCTTCTTCTGCTTCTTCTGATTCACCCTCCTGACTTCACCTTCTCCTTCTCCTTCTTCTGCTTCTTCTGATTCACCCTCCAGACTTCACCTTCTCCTTCTCCTTCTTCTGCTTCTTCTGATTCACCCTCCAGACCTCAACTTCTCCTTCTTCTACTTCTTATGATTCACCCTCCAGACTTCATCTTTTCCTTCTCCTTCTTCTACTTCTTCTGATTCATCCTCCAGACTTCACCTTCTCCTTCTCCTTCTTCTACTTCTTCTGATTCACCCTCCAGTCTTCACCTTTTCCTTCTCCTTCTTCTGTTTCTTCTGCTTCACCCTCCAGACTTAACTTTCTCCTTCTCTTTCTTCTGCTTCTTCTGATTCACCCTCCAGACTTCACCTTCTCCTTCTCCTTATAATGCTTCTTCTGATTCACCCTCCAGACTTCACCTTCTCCTCCTCCTTCTTCTGCTTCTTCTGATTCACCCTCCAGACTTCACCTTCTCCTTCTCCTTCTTCTGCTTCTTCTGATTCACCCTCCAGACTTCACCTTCTCCTTCTCCTTCTTCTGCTTCTTCTGATTCACCCTCCAGACCTCACCTTCTCCTTCTCCTTCTTCTACTTCTTCTGATTCACCCTCCAGACTTCATCTTCTCCTTCTCCTTCTTCTACTTCTTCTGATTCATCCTCCAGACTTCACCTTCTCCTTCTCCTTCTTCTACTTCTTCTGATTCACCCTCCAGTCTTCACCTTCTCCTTCTCCTTCTCCTGTTCCTTCTGCTTCACCCTCCAGACTTCACTTTCTCCTTCTCTTTCTTCTGCTTCTTCTGATTCACCCTCCAGACTTCACCTTCTCCTTCTCCTTATAATGCTTCTTCTGATTCACCCTCCAGACTTCACCTTCTCCTCCTCCTTCTTCTGCTTCTTCTGATTCACCCTCCAGACTTCAACTTCTCCTTCTCCTTCTTCTGCATCATCTGATTCACCCTCCAGACTTCACCTTCTCCTTCTCCTTCTTCTACTTCTTCTGATTCACCCTCCAGACTTCATCTTCTCCTTCTCCTTCTTCTGCTTCTTCCGATTCACCCTCCAGACTTCACCTTCTCCTTCTCCTTCTTCTGCTTCTTCTGATTCACCCTCCAGACTTCACCTTCTCCTTCTCCTTCTTCTACTTCTTCTGATTCACCCTCCAGACTTCACCTTCTCCTTCTCCTTCTTCTACTTCTTCTGATTCACCCTCCAGACTTCACCTTCTCCTTCTCCTTCTTCTGCTTCTTCTGATTCACCCTCCAGACTTCACCTTCTCCTTCTCCTTCTTCTGCTTCTTCTGATTCACCCTCCAGACTTCACCTTCTCCTTCTCCTTCTTCTGCTTCTTCTGATTCACCCTTCAGACTTCACCTTCTCCTTCTCCTTCTTCTGCTTCTTCTGATTCACCCTCCAGACCTCACCTTCTCCTTCTCCTTCATCTACTTCTTCTGATTCACCCTCCAGACTTCATCTTCTCCTTCTCCTTCTTCTGCTTCTTCTGATTCACCCTCCAGACTTCACCTTCTCCTTCTCCTTCTTCTGCTTCTTCTGATTCACCCTCCAGACTTCACCTTCTCCTTCTCCTTCTTCTACTTCTTCTGCTTCACCCCCCTGACTTCACCTTCTCCTTCTCCTTCTTCTGCTTCTTCTGATCCACCCTCCTAACTTCACCTTCTCCTTCTCCTTCTTCTGCTTCTTCTGATTCACCCTCCTGACTTCACCTTCTCCTTCTCCTTCTTCTGCTTCTTCTGATTCACCCTCCAGACTTCACCTTCTCCTTCTCCTTCTTCTCATTCTTCTGATTCACCCTCCAGACTTCACCTTCTCCTACTCCTTCTTCTACATCTTCTGATTCACCCTCCAGACTTCAGCTTCTCCTTCTCCTTCTTCTCCTTCTTCTGATTCACCCTCCAGTCTTCACCTTCTCCTTCTCCTTCTTCTGCTTCTTCTGCTTCACCCTCCAGACTTCACCTTCTCCTTCTCTTTCTTCAGCATCTTCTGATTCACCCTCCAGACTTCACATTCTCCTTCTCCTTCTTCTGATTCTTCTGATTCACTCTCCAGACTTCACCTTCTCCTTCTCCTTCTTCTGCTTCTTCTGATTCACCCTCCTGACTTCACCTTCTCCTTCTCCTTCTTCTACCTCTTCTGATTCACCCTCCTGACTTCACCTTCTCCTTCTCCTTCTTCTACTTCTTCTGCTTCACCCTCCAGCCTCCAGACTTCACCTTCTCCTTCTCCGTCTTCTACTTCTTCTGATTCACCCTCCAGACTTCAACTTCTCCTTCTTCTGCTTCTTCTGATTCACCCTCCAGACTTCACCTTCTCCTTCTCCTTCTTCTGCTTCTTCTGATTCACCCTCCAGACTTCACCTTCTCCTTCTCCTTCTTCTGCTTCTTCTGATACACCCTCCAGACTTCACCTTCTCCTTCTCCTACTTCTGCTTCTTCTGATTCACCCTCCAGACTTCACCATCTCCTTCTCCTTCTTCTGCTTCTTCTGATTCACCCTCCAGACTTCTCCTTCTCCTACTCCTTCTTCTACTTCTTCTGATTCACCCTCCAGACTTCATCTCCTCCTTCTCCTTCTTCTGCTTCTTCTGATTCACCCTCCAGACTTCACCTTCTCCTTCTCCTTCTTCTGCTTCTTCTGATTCACCCTCCAGACTTCACCTTCTCCTTCTCCTTCTTCTACTTCTTCTGATTCACCCTCCAGACTTCACCTTCTCCTTCTCCTTCTTCTACTTCTTCTGATTCACCCTCCAGACTTCACCTTCTCCTTCTCCTTCTTCTGCTTCTTCTGATTCACCCTCCAGACTTCACCTTCTCCTTCTCCTTCTTCTGCTTCTTCTGATTCACCCTCCAGACTTCACCTTTTACTTCTCCTTCTTCTGCTTCTTCTGATTCACCCTTCAGACTTCACCATATCCTTCTCCTTCTTCTGCTTCTTCTGATTCACCCTCCAGACCTCACCTTCTCCTTCTCCTTCTTCTACTTCTTCTGATACACCCTCCAGACTTCATCTTCTCCTCCTCCTTCTTCTGCTTCTTCTGATTCACCCTCCAGACTTCACCTTCTCCTTCTCCTTTTTCTGCTTCTTCTGATTCACCCTCCAGACTTCGCCTCCTCCTTCTCCTTCTTCTGCTTCTTCTGATTCACCCTCCAGACTTCACCTTCTCCTTCTCCTTCTTCTGTTTCTTCTGATTCACCCTCCTGACTTCACCTTCTCATTCTCCTTCTTCTGCTTCTTCTGATTCACCCTCCAGACTTCACCTTCTCCTTCTCCTTCTTCTACTTCTTCTGATTCACCCTCCAGACTTCACCTTCTCGTTCTCCTTCTTCTGCTTCTTCTGATTCACCCTCCAGACTTCACCTTCTCCTTCTCCTTCGTCTACTTCTTCTGATTCACCCTCCAGACTACACCTACTCCTTCTCCTTCTTCTACTTCTTCTGATTCACCCTCCAGACTTCACCTTCTCCTTCTCCTTCTTCTACTTCTTCTGATTCACCCTCCAGTCTTCAACTTCTCCTTCTCCTTCGTCTACTTCTTCTGATTCACCCTCCAGACTACACCATCTCCTTCTCCTTCTTCTACTTCTTCTGATTCACCCTCCAGACTTCACCTTCTCCTTCTCCTTCTTCTGCTTCTTCTGATTCACCCTCCAGACTTCACCTTCTCCTTCTCCTTCTTCTACTTCTACTGATTCACTCTCCAGACTTCACCTTCTCCTTCTCCTTCTTCTGCTTCTTCTGATTCACCCTCCAGACTTCACCTTCTCCTTCTCCTTCGTCTACTTCTTCTGATTCACCTTCCAGACTACACCTTCTCCTTCTCCTTCTTCTACTTCTTCTGATTCACCCTCCAGACTTTACCTTCTCCTTCTCCTTCTTCTGCTTCTTCTGATTCACCCTCCAGACTTCACCTTCTCCTTCTCCTTCTTCTACTTCTTCTGATTCACCCTCCAGACTTCACCTTCTCCTTCTCCTTCTTCTACTTCTTCTGATTCACCCTGCAGACTTCACCTTCTCCTTCTCCTTCTTCTACTTCTTCTGCTTCTCCCTCCAGACTTCACCTTCTCTTCTCCTTCTTCTGCTTCTTCTGATTCACCCTCCAGACTTCACCTTCTCCTTCTCCTTCTTCTACTTCTTCTGATTCACCCTCCAGACTTCACCTTCTCCTTCTCCTTCTTCTACTTCTTCTGATTCACCCTCCAGACTTCACCTTCTCCTTCTCCTTCTTCTACTTCTTTTGATTCACCCTCCTGACTTCACCTTCTCCTTCTCCTTCTTCTGCTTCTTCTGCTTCACCCTCCAGACTTCACCTTCTCCTTCTCCTTCTTCTGCTTCTTCTGCTTCACCCTCCAGACTTCACCTTCTCCTTCTCCTTCTTCTGCTTCTTCTGCTTCACCCTCCTGACTTCACCTTCTCCTACTCCTTCTTCTACTTCTTCTGATTCACCCTCCAGACTTCACCTTCTCCTTCTCCTTCTTCTGCTTCTTCTGCTTCACCCTCCAGACTTCACCTTCTCCTTCTCCTTCTTCTGCTTCGCCCTCCAGACTTCACATTCTCCTTCTCCTTCTTCTGCTTCTTCTGCTTCACCCTCCAGACTTCACCTTCTCCTTCTCCTTCTCCTGCTTCTTCTGCTTCACCCTCCTGACTTCACCTTCTCCTTCTCCTTCTTCTACTTCTTCTGATTCACCCTCCAGACTTCACCTTCTCCTTCTCCTTCTTCTGCTTCTTCTGCTTCACCATCCAGACTTCACCTTCTCCTTCTCCTTCTTCTGCTTCTTCTGCTGCGCCCTCCAGACTTCACCTTCTCCTTCTCCTTCTTCTGCTTCTTCTGCTTCACCCTCCTGACTTCACCTTCTCCTTCTCCTTCTTCTACTTCTTCTGCTTCACCCCCGTGACTTCACCTTCTCCTTCTCCTTATTCTGCTTCTTCTGATTCACCCTCCTAACTTCACCTTCTCCTTCTTCTGCTTCTTCTGATTCACCCTCCTGACTTCACCTTCTCCTTCTCCTTCTTCTGCTTCTTCTGATTCACCCTCCAGACTTCACCTTCTCCTTCTCCTTCTTCTGCTTCTTCTGATTCACCTTCCAGACTTCACCTTCTCCTTCTCCTTCTTCTGCTTCTTCTGATTCACCCTCCAGACCACACCTTCTCCTTCTCCTTCTTCCACTTCTTCTGATTCACCCTTCAGACTTCATCTTCTCCTTTGCCTTCTTCTGCTTCTTCTGATTCACCCTCCAGACCTCACCTTCTCCTTCTCCTTCTTCTGCTTCTTCTGATTCACCCTCCAGACTTCACCTTCTCCTTCTCCTTCTTCTACATCTTCTGATTCATCCTCCAGACTTCACCTTCTCCTTCTCCTTCTTCTACTTCTTCTGATTCACCCTCCAGTCTTCACCTTCTGCTTCTCCTTCTTCTGCTTCTTCTGCTTCACCCTCCAGACTTCACCCTCTCCTTCTCTTTCTTCTGCTTCTTCTGATTCACCCTCCAGACTTCACCTTCTCCTTCTCCTTCTTTTGATTCTTCTGATTCACCCTCCAGACTTCACCTTCTCCTTCTCCTTCTTCTGCTTCTTCTGATTCACCCTCCTGACTTCACCTTCTCCTTCTCCTTCTTCTACTTCTTCTGATTCACCCTCCTGACTTCACCTTCTCCTTCTCCTTCTTCTGCTTCACCCTCCAGACTTCACCTTCTCCTTCTCCTTCTTCTACTTCTTCTGATTCACCCTCCAGACTTCACCTTCTCCTTCTCCTTCTTCTGCTTCTTCTGATTCACCCTCCAGACTTCACCTTCTCCTTCTCCTTATAATGCTTCTTCTGATTCACCCTCCAGACTTCACCTTCTCCTTCTCCTTCTTCTGCTTCTTCTGATTCACCCTCCAGACTTCACCTTCTCCTTCTCCTTCTTCTACTCCTTCTGATTCACCCTCCAGACTTCACCTTCTCCTTCTCCTTCTTCTGCTGCTTCTGATTCACCCTCCAGACTTCACCTTCTCCTTCTCCTTATTCTGCTTCTTCTGATTCACCCTCCAGACTTCACCTTCTCCTTCTCCTTCTTCTGCTTCTGATTCACCCTGCAGACTTCACCTTCTCCTTCTCCTTCTTCTGCTTCTTCTGATTCACCCTCCAGACTTCACCTTCTCCTTCTCCTTCTTCTACTTCTTCTGATTCACCCTCCAGACTTCACCTTCTCCTTCTCCTTCTTCTGCTTCTTCTGATTCACCCTCCAGACTTCACCTTCTCCTTCTCCTTCGTCTACTTCTTCTGATTCACCCTCCAGACTACACCTTCTCCTTCTCCTTCTTCTACTTCTTCTGATTCACCCTCCAGACTTCACCTTCTCCTTCTCCTTCTTCTGCTTCTTCTGATTCACCCTCCAGACTTCACCTTCTCCTTCTCCTTCTTCTACTTCTTCTGATTCACCCTCCAGACTTCACCGACTCCTTCTCCTTCTTCTACTTCTTCTGATTCACCCTCCAGACTTCACCTTCTCCTTCTCCTTCTTCTACTTCTTCTGCTTCTCCCTCCAGACTTCACCTTCTCCTTCTCCTTCTTCTGCTTCTTCTGATTCACCCTCCAGACTTCACCTTCTCCTTCTCCTTCTTCTACTTCTTCTGATTCACCCTCCAGACTTCAGCTTCTCCTTCTCCTTCTTCTACTTCTTCTGATTCACCCTCCAGACTTCACCTTCTCCTTCTCCTTCTTCTACTTCTTCTGATTCACCCTCCTGACTTCACGTTCTCCTTCTCCTTCTTCTGCTTCTTCTGCTTCACCCTCCAGACTTCACCTTCTCCTTCTCCTTCTTCTGCTTCTTCTGCTTCACCCTCCAGACTTTACCTTCTCCTTCTCCTTCTTCTGCTTCTTCTGCTTCACCCTCCTGACTTCACCTTCTCCTTCTCCTTCTTCTACTTCTTCTGATTCACCCTCCAGACTTCACCTTCTCCTTCTCCTTCTTCTGCTTCTTCTGCTTCACCCTCCAGACTTCACCTTCTCCTTCCCCTTCTTCTGCTTCTTCTGCTTCGCCCTCCAGACTTCACCTTCTCCTTCTCCTTCTTCTGCTTCTTCTGCTTCACCCTCCAGACTTCACCTTCTCCTTCTCCTTCTTCTGCTTCTTCTGCTTCACTCTCCTGACTTCACCTTCTCCTTCTCCTCCTTCTACTTCTTCTGATTCACCCTCCAGACTTCACCTTCTCCTTCTCCTTCTTCTGCTTCTTCTGCTTCTCCCTCAAGACATCACCTTCTCCTTCTCCTTCTTCTGCTTCTTCTGCTTCACCCTCCTGACTTCACCTTCTCCTTCTCCTTCTTCTACTTCTTCTGCTTCACCCCCCTGACTTCAGCTGCTCCTTCTCCTTCTTCTGCTTCTTCTGATTCACCCTCCTAACTTTACCTTCTCCTGCTCCTTCTTCTGCTTCTTCTGATTCACCCTCCTGACTTCACCTTCTCCTTCTCCTTCTTCTGCTTCTTCTAATTCACCCTCCAGACTTCACCTTCTCCTTCTCCTTCTTCTGCTTCTTCTGATTCACCCTCCAGACTTCACCTTCTCCTTCTCCTTCTTCTGCTTCTTCTGATTCACCCTCCTAACTTCACCTTCTCCTTCTCCTTCTTCTGCTTCTTCTGATTCACCCTCCTGACTTCACCTTCTCCTTCTCCTTCTTCTGCTTCTTCTGATTCACCCTCCAGACTTCACCTTCTCCTTCTCCTTCTTCTGCTTCTTCTGATTCACCCTCCAGACTTCACCTTCTCCTTCTCCTTCTTCTGCTTCTTCTGATTCACCCTCCAGACCTCACCTTCTCCTTCTCCTTCTTCTACTTCTTCTGATTCACCCTCCAGACTTCATCTTCTCCTTCTCCTTCTTCTACTTCTTCTGATTCATCCTCCAGACTTCACCTTCTCCTTCTCCTTCTTCTACTTCTTCTGATTCACCCTCCAGTCTTCACCTTCTCCTTCTCCTTCTTCTGTTTCTTCTGCTTCACCCTCCAGACTTCACTTTCTCCTTCTCTTTCTTCTGCTTCTTCTGATTCACCCTCCAGACTTCACCATCTCCTTCTCCTTATAATGCTTCTTCTGATTCACCCTCCAGACTTCACCTTCTCATCCTCCTTCTTCTGCTTCTTCTGATTCACCCTCCAGACTTCACCTTCTCCTTCTCCTTCTTCTGCTTCTTCTGATTCACCCTCCAGACTTCACCTTCTCCTTCTCCTTCTTCTGCTTCTTCTGATTCACCCTCCAGACCTCACCTTCTCCTTCTCCTTCTTCTACTTCTTCTGATTCACCCTCCAGACTTCATCTTCTCCTTCTCCTTCTTCTACTTCTTCTGCTTCATCCTCCAGACTTCACCTTCTCCTTCTCCTTCTTCTACTTCTTCTGATTCACCCTCCAGTCTTCACCTTCTCCTTCTCCTTCTTCTGTTTCTTCTGCTTCACCCTCCAGACTTCACTTTCTCCTTCTCTTTCCTCTGCTTCTTCTGATTTACCCTCCAGACTTCACCTTCTCCTTCTCCTTATAATGCTTCTTCTGATTCACCCTCCAGACTTCACCTTCTCCTCCTCCTTCTTCTGCTTCTTCTGATTCACCCTCCAGACTTCACCTTCTCCTTCTCCTTCTTCTGCATCTTCTGATTCACCCTCCAGACTTCACCTTCTCCTTCTCCTTCTTCTACTTCTTCTGATTCACCGTCCAGACTTCATCTTCTCCTTCTCCTTCTTCTGCTTCTTCCGATTCACCCTCCAGACTTCACCTTCTCCTTCTGCTTCTTCTGATTCACCCTCCAGACTTCACCTTCTCCTTCTCCTTCTTCTGCTTCTTCTGATTCACCCTCCAGACTTCACCTTCTCCTTCTCCTTCTTCTGCTTCTTCTGATTCACCCTTCAGGCTTCACCTTCTCCTTCTCCTTCTTCTGCTTCTTCTGATTCACCCTCCAGACCTCACCTTCTCCTTCTCCTTCATCTACTTCTTCTGATTCACCCTCCAGACTTCATCTTCTCCTTCTCCTTCTTCTGCTTCTTCTGATTCACCCTCCAGACTTCACCTTCTCCTTCTCCTTCTTCTGCTTCTTCTGATTCACCATCCAGACTTCACCTTCTCCTTCTCCTTCTTCTACTTCTTCTGCTTCACCCCCCTGACTTCACCTTCTCCTTCTCCTTCTTCTGCTTCGTCTGATTCACCCTCCTAACTTCACCTTCTCCTTCTCCTTCTTCTGCTTCTTCTGATTCAACCTCCTGACTTCACCATCTCCTTCTCCTTCTTCTGCTTCTTCTGATTCACCCTCCAGACTTCACCTTCTCCTTCTCCTTCTTCTCATTCTTCTGATTCACCTTCCAGACTTCACCTTCTCCTACTCCTTCTTCTACTTCTTCTGATTCACCCTCCAGTCTTCACCTTCTCCTTCTCCTTCTTCTACTTCTTCTGATTCACCCTCCAGTCTTCACCTTCTCCTTCTCCTTCTTTTGCTTCTTCTGCTTCACCCTCCAGACTTCACCTTCTCCTTCTTCAGCTTCTTCTGATTCACCCTCCAGACTTCACCTTCTCCTTCTCCTTCATCTGATTCTTCTGATTCACTCTCCAGACTTCACCTTCTCCTTCTCCTTCTTCTGCTTCTTCTGATTCACCCTCCTAACTTCACCTTCACCTTCTCCTTCTTCTACCTATTCTGATTCAACCTCCTGACTTCACCTTCTCCTTCTCCTTCTTCTACTTCTTCTGCTTCACCCTCCAGCCTCCAGACTTCACCTTCTCCTTCTCCGTCTTCTACTTCTTCTGATTCACCCTCCAGACTTCACCTTCTCCTTCTCCTTCTTCTGCTTCTTCTGATTCACCCTCCAGACTTCACCTTCTCCTTCTCCTTCTTCTGCTTCTTCTGATTCACCCTCCAGACTTCACCATCTCCTTCTCCTTCTTCTGCTTCTTCTGATTCACCCTGCAGACTTCTCCTTCTCCTACTCCTTCTTCTACTTCTTCTGATTCACCCTCCAGACTTCATCTTCTCCTTCTCCTTCTTCTGCTTCTTCTGATTCACCCTCCAGACTTCACCTTCTCCTTCTCCTTCTTCTGCTTCTTCTGATTCACCCTCCAGACTTCACCTTCTCCTTCTCCTTCTTCTACTTCTTCTGATTCACCCTCCAGACTTCACCTTCTCCTTCTCCTTCTTCTAATTCTTCTGATTCACCCTCCAGACTTCACCTTCTCCTTCTCCTTCTTCTGCTTCTTCTGATTCACCCTCCAGACTTCACCTTCTCCTTCTCCTTCTTCTGCTTCTTCTGATTCACCCTCCAGACTTCACCTTTTACTTCTCCTTCTTCTGCTTCTTCTGATTCACCCTTCAGACTTCACCATATCCTTCTCCTTCTTCTGCTTCTTCTGATTCACCCTCCAGACATCACCTTCTCCTTCTCCTTCTTCTACTTCTTCTGATTCACCCTCCAGACTTCATCTTCTTCTCCTCCTTCTTCTGCTTCTTCTGATTCACCCTCCAGACTTCACCTTCTCCTTCTCCTTTTTCTGCTTCTTCTGATTCACCCTCCAGACTTCGCCTTCTCCTTCTCCTTCTTCTACTTATTCTGATTCACCCTCCAGACTTCACCTTCTCCTTCTCCTTCTTCTACTTTTTCTGATTCACCCTCCAGTCTTCACCTCCTCCTTCTCCTTCTTCTGCTTCTTCTGATTCACCCTCCAGACTTCACCTTCTCCTTCTCCTTCTTCTGCTTCTTCTGATTCACCCTCCTGACTGCACCTTCTCATTCTCCTTCTTCTGCTTCTTCTGATTCACCCTCCAGACTTCACCTTCTCCTTCTCCTTCTTCTACTTCTTCTGATTCACCCTCCAGACTTCACCTTCTCGTTCTCCTTCTTCTGCTTCTTCTGATTCACCCTCCAGACTTCACCTTCTCCTTCTCCTTCGTCTACTTCTTCTGATTCACCCTCCAGACTACACCTTCTCCTTCTCCTTCTTCTACTTCTTCTGATTCACCCTCCAGACTTCACCTTCTCCTTCTCCTTCTTCTACTTCTTCTGATTCACCCTCCAGTCTTCAACTTCTCCTTCTCCTTCTTCTGCTTCTTCTGATTCACCCTCCAGACTTCACCTTCTCCTTCTTCTGCTTCTTCTGATTCACCCTCCTGACTTCACCTTCTCCTTCTCCTTCTTCTGCTTCTTCTGATTCACCCTCCAGACTTCACCTTCTCCTTCTCCTTCTTCTACTTCTTCTGATTCACCCTCTAGACTTCACCTTCTCCTTCTCCTTCTTCTGCTTCTTCTGATTCACCCTCCAGACTTCACCTTCTCCTTCTCCTTCGTCTACTTCTTCTGATTCACCCTCCAGACTGCACCATCTCCTTCTCCTTCTTCTACTTCTTCTGATTCACCCTCCAGACTTCACCTTCTCCTTCTCCTTCTTCTGCTTCTTCTGATTGACCCTCCAGACTTCACCTTCTCCTTCTCCTTCTTCTACTTCTACTGATTCACCCTCCAGACTTCAACTTCTCCTTCTCCTTCTTCTTCTTCTTCTGATTCACCCTCCAGACTTCACCTTCTCCTTCTCCTTCTTCTACTTCTTCTGCTTCTCCCTCCAGACTTCACCTTCTCCTTCTCCTTCTTCTGCTTCTTCTGATTCACCCTCCAGACTTCACCTTCTCCTTCTCCTTCTGCTACTTCTTCTGATTCACCCTCCAGACTTCACCTTCTCCTTCTCCATCTTCTACTTCTTCTGATTCACCCTCCAGACTTCACCTTCTCCTTCTCCTTCTTCTACTTCTTCTGATTCACACTCCTGACTTCACCTTCTCCTTCTCCTTCTTCTGCTTCTTCTGCTTCACCCTCCAGACTTCACCTTCTCCTTCTCCTTCTTCTGCTTCTTCTGCTTCACCCTCCTGACTTCACCTTGTCCTTCTCCTTGTTCTGCTTCTTCTGCTTCACCCTCCTGACTTCACCTTCTCCTTCTCCTTCTTCTACTTCTCCTGAATCACCCTCCAGACTTCACCTTCTCCTTCTCCTTCTTCTGCTTCTTCTGCTTCACCCTCCAGACTTCACCTTCTTCTTCTCCTTCTTCTGCTTCTTCTGCTTCGCCCTCCAGACTTCACCTTCTCCTTTTCCATCTTCTGCTTCTTCTGCTTCACCCTCCAGACTTCACCTTCTCCTTCTCCTTCTTCTGCTTCTTCTGCTTCACCCTCCTGACTTCACCTTCTCCTTCTCCTTCTTCTACTTCTCCTGATTCACCCTCCAGACTTCACCTTCTCCTTCTCCTTCTTCTGCTTCTTCTGCTTCACCCTCCAGACTTCACCTTCTCCTTCTCCTTCTTCTGCTTCTTCTGCTTCGCCCTCCAGACTTCACCTTCTCCTTCTCCATCTTCTGCTTCTTCTGCTTCACCCTCCAGACTTCACCTTCTCCTTCTCTTTTTTCAGCTACTTCTGAATCACCCTCCTGACTTCACCTTCTCCTTCTCCATCTTCTACCTCTTCTGATTCACCCTCCTGACTTCACCTTCTCCTTCTCCTTCTTCTACTTCTTCTGCTTCACCCTCCAGCCTCCAGACTTCACCTTCTCCTTCTCCGTCTTCTACTTATTCTGATCCACCCTCCAGACTTCACCTTCTCCTTCTCCTTCTTCTACTTCTTCTGATTCACCCTCCAGACTTCATCTTCTCCTTCTCCTTCTTCTGCTTCTTCTGATTCACCCTCCAGACTTCACCTTCTCCTTCTCCTTCTTCTGCTTCTTCTGATTCACCCTCCAGACATCACCTTCTCCTTCTCCTTCTTCTACTTCTTCTGATTCACCCTCCAGACTTCACCTTCTCCTTCTCCTTCTTCTACTTCTTCTGATTCACCCTCCAGACTTCACCTTCTCCTTCTCCTTCTTCTGCTTCTTCTGATTCACCCTCCAGACTTCACCTTCTCCTTCTCCTTCTTCTGCTTCTTCTGATTCACCCTCCAGACTTCACCTTCTCCTTCTCCTTCTTCTGCTTCTTCTGATTCACCCTCCAGACTTCACCTTTTACTTCTCCTTCTTCTGCTTCTTCTGATTCACCCTTCAGACTTCACCATATCCTTCTCCTTCTTCTACTTCTTCTGATTCACCCTCCAGACTTCACCTTCTCCTTCTCCATCTTCTACTTCTTCTGATTCACCCTCCAGACTTCACCTTCTCCTTCTCCTTCTTCTACTTCTTCTGATTCACACTCCTGACTTCACCTTCTCCTTCTCCTTCTTCTGCTTCTTCTGCTTCACCCTCCAGACTTCACCTTCTCCTTCTCCTTCTTCTGCTTCTTCTGCTTCACCCTCCTGACTTCACCTTCTCCTTCTCCTTGTTCTGCTTCTTCTGCTTCACCCTCCTGACTTCACCTTCTCCTTCTCCTTCTTCTACTTCTCCTGAATCACCCTCCAGACTTCACCTTCTCCTTCTCCTTCTTCTGCTTCTTCTGCTTCACCCTCCAGACTTCACCTTCTCCTTCTCCTTCTTCTGCTTCTTCTGCTTCGCCCTCCAGACTTCACCTTCTCCTTCTCCATCTTCTGCTTCTTCTGCTTCACCCTCCAGACTTCACCTTCTCCTTCTCCTTCTTCTGCTTCTTCTGCTTCACCCTCCTGACTTCACCTTCTCCTTCTCCTTCTTCTACTTCTCCTGATTCACCCTCCAGACTTCACCTTCTCCTTCTCCTTCTTCTGCTTCTTCTGCTTCACCCTCCAGACTTCACCTTCTCCTTCTCCTTCTTCTGCTTCTTCTGCTTCGCCCTCCAGACTTCACCTTCTCCTTCTCCATCTTCTGCTTCTTCTGCTTCACCCTCCAGACTTCACCTTCTCCTTCTCTTTTTTCAGCTACTTCTGAATCACCCTCCTGACTTCACCTTCTCCTTCTCCTTCTTCTGATTATTCTGATTCACTCTCCAGACTTCACCTTCTCCTTCTCCTTTTTCTGCTTCTTCTGATTCACCCTCCTGACTTCACCTTCACCTTCTCCATCTTCTACCTCTTCTGATTCACCCTCCTGACTTCACCTTCTCCTTCTCCTTCTTCTACTTCTTCTGCTTCACCCTCCAGCCTCCAGACTTCACCTTCTCCTTCTCCGTCTTCTACTTCTTCTGGTCCACCCTCCAGACTTCACCTTCTCCTTCTCCTTCTTCTGCTTCTTCTGATTCACCCTCCAGACTTCACATTCTCCTTCTCCTTCTTCTGCTTCTTCTGATTCACCCTCCAGACTTCACCATCTCCTTCTCCTTCTTCAGCTTCTTCTGATTCACCCTCCAGACTTCTCCTTCTCCTACTCCTTCTTCTACTTCTTCTGATTCACCCTCCAGACTTCATCTTCTCCTTCTCCTTCTTCTGCTTCTTCTGATTCACCCTCCAGACTTCACCTTCTCCTTCTCCTTCTTCTGCTTCTTCTGATTCACCCTCCAGACTTCACCTTCTCCTTCTCCTTCTTCTACTTCTTCTGATTCACCCTCCAGACTTCACCTTCTCCTTCTCCTTCTTCTACTTCTTCTGATTCACCCTCCAGACTTCACCTTCTCCTTCTCCTTCTTCTGCTTCTTCTGATTCACCCTCCAGACTTCACCTTCTCCTTCTCCTTCTTCTGCTTCTTCTGATTCACCCTCCAGACTTCACCTTTTACTTCTCCTTCTTCTGCTTCTTCTGATTCACCCTTCAGACTTCACCATATCCTTCTCCTTCTTCTGCTTCTTCTGATTCACCCTCCAGACCTCACCTTCTCCTTCTCCTTCTTCTACTTCTTCTGATTCACCCTCCAGACTTCATCTTCTCCTCCTCCTTCTTCTGCTTCTTCTGATTCACCCTCCAGACTTCACCTTCTCCTTCTCCTTTTTCTGCTTCTTCTGATTCACCCTCCAGACTTCGCCTTCTCCTTCTCCTTCTTCTACTTCTTCTGATTCACCCTCCAGACTTCACCTTCTCCTTCTCCTTCTTCTACTTTTTCTGATTCACCCTCCAGTCTTCACCTCCTCCTTCTCCTTCTTCTGCTTCTTCTGATTCACCCTCCAGACTTCACCTTCTCCTTCTCCTTCTTCTGCTTCTTCTGATTCACCCTCCTGACTTCACCTTCTCATTCTCCTTCTTCTGCTTCTTCTGATTCACCCTCCAGACTTCACCTTCTCCTTCTCCTTCTTCTACTTCTTCTGATTCACCCTCCAGACTTCACCTTCTCGTTCTCCTTCTTCTGCTTCTTCTGCTTCACCCTCCAGACTTCACCTTCTCCTTCTCCTTCTTCTGCTTCTTCTGCTTCGCCCTCCAGACTTCACCTTCTCCTTCTCCATCTTCTGCTTCTTCTGCTTCACCCTCCAGACTTCACCTTCTCCTTCTCCTTCTTCTGCTTCTTCTGCTTCACCCTCCTGACTTCACCTTCTCCTTCTCCTTCTTCTACTTCTCCTGATTCACCCTCCAGACTTCACCTTCTCCTTCTCCTTCTTCTGCTTCTTCTGCTTCACCCTCCAGACTTCACCTTCTCCTTCTCCTTCTTCTGCTTCTTCTGCTTCGCCCTCCAGACTTCACCTTCTCCTTCTCCATCTTCTGCTTCTTCTGCTTCACCCTCCAGACTTCACCTTCTCCTTCTCTTTTTTCAGCTTCTTCTGATTCACCCTCCAGACTTCACCTTCTCCTTCTCCTTCTTCTGATTCTTCTGATTCACTCTCCAGACCTCACCTTCTCCTTCTCCTTCTTCTGCTTCTTCTGATTCACCCTCCTGACTTCACCTTCACCTTCTCCATCTTCTACCTCTTCTGATTCACCCTCCTGACTTCACCTTCTCCTTCTCCTTCTTCTACTTCTTCTGCTTCACCCTCCAGCCTCCAGACTTCACCTTCTCCTTCTCCATCTTCTACTTCTTCTGATTCACCCTCCAGACTTCACCTTCTCCTTCTCCTTCTTCTGCTTCTTCTGATTCACCCTCCAGACTTCACCTTCTCCTTCTTCTACTTCTTCTGATTCACCCTCCAGACTTCACCTTCTCCTTCTCCTTCTTCTACTTCTTCTGATTCACCCTCCAGACTTCACCTTCTCCTTCTCCTTCTTCTGCTTCTTCTGATTCACCCTCCAGACTTCACCTTCTCCTTCTTCTGCTTCTTCTGATTCACCCTCCAGACTTCACCTTTTACTTCTCCTTCTTCTGCTTCTTCTGATTCACCCTTCAGACTTCACCATATCCTTCTCCTTCTTCTGCTTCTTCTGATTCACCCTCCAGACCTCACCTTCTCCTTCTCCTTCTTCTACTTCTTCTGATTCACCCTCCAGACTTCATCTTCTCCTCCTCCTTCTTCTGCTTCTTCTGATTCACCCTCCAGACTTCACCTTCTCCTTCTCCTTTTTCTGCTTCTTCTGATTCACCCTCCAGACTTCGCCTTCTCCTTCTCCTTCTTCTACTTCTTCTGATTCACCCTCCAGACTTCACCTTCTCCTTCTCCTTCTTCTACTTTTTCTGATTCACCCTCCAGTCTTCACCTCCTCCTTCTCCTTCGTCTACTTCTTCTGATTCACCCTCCAGACTACACCTTCTCCTTCTCCTTCTTCTACTTCTTCTGATTCACCCTCCAGACTTCACCTTCTCCTTCTCCTTCTTCTACTTCTTCTGATTCACCCTCCAGTCTTCAACTTCTCCTTCTCCTTCTTCTGCTTCTTCTGATTCACCCTCCAGACTTCACCTTCTCCTTCTCCTTCTTCTGCTTCTTCTGCTTCACCCTCCTGACTTCACCTTCTCCTTCTCCTTCTTCTGCTTCTTCTGATTCACCCTCCAGACTTCACCGTCTCCTTCTTCTTCTTCTACTTCTTCTGCTTCACCCCCCTGACTTCACCTTCTCCTTCTCCTTCTTCTGCTTCTTCTGATTCACCCTCCTAACTTCACCTTCTCCTTCTCCTTCTTCGGCTTCTTCTGATTCACCCTCCTGACTTCACCTTCTCCTTCTCCTTCTTCTGCTTCTTCTGATTCACCCTCCAGACTTCACCTTCTCCTTCTCCTTCTTCTCATTCTTCTGATTCACCCTCCAGACTTCACCTTCTCCTACTCCTTCTTCTACTTCTTCTGATTCACCCTCCAGACTTCACCTTCTCCTTCTCCTTCTTCTACTTCTTCTGATTCACCCTCCAGTCTTCACCTTCTCCTTCTCCTTCTTCTGCTTCTTCTGCTTCACCCTCCAGACTTCACCTTCTCCTTCTCTTTCTTCAGCTTCTTCTGATTCACCCTCCAGACTTCACCTTCTCCTTCTCCTTCTTCTGAATCTTCTGATTCACTCTCCAGACTTCACCTTCTCCTTCTCCTTCTTCTCCTTCTTCTGATTCACCCTCCTGACTTCACCTTCACCTTCTCCTTCTTCTACCTCTTCTGATTCACCCTCCTGACTTCACCTTCTCCTTCTCCTTCTTCTACTTCTTCTGCTTCACCCTCCAGCCTCCAGACTTCACCTTCTCCTTCTCCGTCTTCTACTTCTTCTGATTCACCCTCCAGACTTCACCTTCTCCTTCTCCTTCTTCTGCTTCTTCTGATTCACCCTCCAGACTTCACCTTCTCCTTCTCCTTCTTCTGCTTCTTCTGATTCACCCTCCAGACTTCACCATCTCCTTCTCCTTCTTCTGCTTCTTCTGATTCACCCTGCAGACTTCTCCTTCTCCTACTCCTTCTTCGACTTCTTCTAAATTCACCCTCCAGACTTCATCTTCTCCTTCTCCTTCTTCTGCTTCTTCTGATTCACCCTCCAGACTTCACCGTCTCCTTCTCCTTCTTCTGCTTCTTCTGATACACCCTCCAGACTTCACCTTCTCCTTCTCCTTCTTCTACTTCTTCTGATTCACCCTCCAGACTTCACCTTCTCCTTCTCCTTCTTCTACTTCTTCTGATTCACCCTCCAGACTTCACCTTCTCCTTCTCCTTCTTCTGCTTCTTCTGTTTCACCCTCCAGACTTCACCTTCTCCTTCTCCTTCTTCTGCTTCTTCTGATTCACCCTCCAGACTTCACCTTTTACTTCTCCTTCTTCTGCTTCTTCTGATTCACCCTTCAGACTTCACCATATCCTTCTCCTTCTTCTGCTTCTTCTGATTCACCCTCCAGACATCACCTTCTCCTTCTCCTTCTTCTCCTTCTTCTGATTCACCCTCCAGACTTCATCTTCTCCTCCTCCTTCTTCTGCTTCTTCTGATTCACCCTTCAGACTTCACCTTCTCCTTCTCCTTTTTCTGCTTCTTCTGATTCACACTCCAGACTTCGCCTTCTCCTTCTCCTTCTCCTACTTATTCTGATTCACCCTCCAGACTTCACCTTCTCCTTCTCCTTCTTCTACTTTTTCTGATTCACCCTCCAGTCTTCACCTCCTCCTTCTCCTTCTTCTGCTTCTTCTCATTCACCCTCCAGACTTCACCTTCTCCTTCTCCTTCTTCTGCTTCTTCTGATTCACCCTCCTGACTTCACCTTCTCATTCTCCTTCTTCTGCTTCTTCTGATTCACCCTCCAGACTTCACCTTCTCCTTCTCCTTCTTCTACTTCTTCTGATTCACCCTCCAGACTTCACCTTCTCGTTCTCCTTCTTCTGCTTCTTCTGATTCACCCTCCAGACTTCACCTTCTCCTTCTCCTTCGTCTACTTCTTCTGATTCACCCTCCAGACTACACCTTCTCCTTCTCCTTCTTCTACTTCTTCTTATTCACCCTCCAGACTTCACCTTCTCCTTCTCCTTCTTCTACTTCTTCTGATTCACCCTCCAGTCTTCAACTTCTCCTTCTCCTTCTTCTGCTTCTTCTGATTCACCCTCCAGACTTCACCTTCTCCTTCTCCTTCTTCTGCTTCTTCTGATTCACCCTCCTGACTTCACCTTCTCCTTCTCCTTCTTCTGCTTCTTCTGATTCACCCTCCAGACTTCACCTTCTCCTTCTCCTTCTTCTACTTCTTCTGATTCACCCTCTAGACTTCACCTTCTCCTTCTCCTTCTTCTGCTTCTTCTGATTCACCCTCCAGACTTCACCTTCTCCTTCTCCTTCGTCTACTTCTTCTGATTCACCCTCCAGACTACACCATCTCCTTCTCCTTCTTCTACTTCTTCTGATTCACCCTCCAGACTTCACCTTCTCCTTCTCCTTCTTCTGCTTCTTCTGATTCACCCTCCAGACTTCACCTTCTCCTTCTCCTTCTTCTACTTCTCCTGATTCACCCTCCAGACTTCACCTTCTCCTTCTCCTTCTTCTTCTTCTTCTGATTCACCCTCCAGATTTCACCTTCTCCTTCTCCTTCTTCTACTTCTTCTGCTTCTCCCTCCAGACTTCACCTTCTCCTTCTCCTTCTTCTGCTTCTTCTGATTCACTCTCCAGACTTCACCTTCTCCTTCTCCTTCTTCTACTTCTTCTGATTCACCCTCCAGATTTCACCTTCTCCTTCTCCATCTTCTACTTCTTCTGATTCACCCTCCAGACTTCACCTTCTCCTTCTCCTTCTTCTACTTCTTCTGATTCACCCTCCTGACTTCACCTTCTCCTTCTCCTTCTTCTGCTTCTTCTGCTTCACCCTCCACACTTCACCTTCTCCTTCTCCTTCTTCTGCTTCTTCTGCTTCACCCTCCTGACTTCACCTTCTCCTTCTCCTTCTTCTGCTTCTTCTGCTTCGCCCTCCAGACTTCACCTTCTCCTTCTCCTTCTTCTACTTCTCCTGATTCACCCTCCAGACTTCACCTTCTCCTTCTCCTTCTTCTGCTTCTTCTGCTTCACCCTCCAGACTTCACCTTCTCCTTCTCCTTCTTCTGCTTCTTCTGCTTCGCCCTCCAGACTTCACCTTCTACTTTTCCATCTTCTGCTTCTTCTGCTTCACCCTCCAGACTTCACCTTCTCCTTCTCTTTCTTCAGCTTCTTCTGATTCACCCTCCAGACTTCACCTTCTCCTTCTCCTTCTTCTGATTCTTCTGATTCACTCTCCAGACTTCACCTTCTCCTTCTCCTTCTTCTGCTTCTTCTGATTCACCCTCCTGACTTCACCTTCACCTTCTCCTTCTTCTACCTCTTCTGATTCACCCTCCTGACTTCACCTTCTCCTTCTCCTTCTTCTACTTCTTCTGCTTCACCCTCCAGCCTCCAGACTTCACCTTCTCCTTCTCCGTCTTCTACTTCTTCTGATTCACCCTCCAGACTTCACCTTCTCCTTCTCCTTCTTCTGCTTCTTCTGATTCACCCTCCAGACTTCACCATCTCCTTCTCCTTCTTCTGCTTCTTCTGATTCACCCTCCAGACTTCTCCTTCTCCTACTCCTTCTTCTACTTCTTCTGATTCACCCTCCAGACTTCATCTTCTCCTTCTCCTTCTTCTGCTTCTTCTGATTCACCCTCCAGACTTCACCTTCTCCTTCTCCTTCTTCTGCTTCTTCTGATTCACCCTCCAGACTTCACCTTCTCCTTCTCCTTCTTCTACTTCTTCTGATTCACCCTCCAGACTTCACCTTCTCCTTCTCCTTCTTCTACTTCTTCTGATTCACCCTCCAGACTTCACCTTCTCCTTCTCCTTCTTCTGCTTCTTCTGATTCACCCTCCAGACTTCACCTTCTCCTTCTCCTTCTTCTGCTTCTTCTGATTCACCCTCCAGACTTCACCTTTTACTTCTCCTTCTTCTGCTTCTTCTGATTCACCCTTCAGACTTCACCATATCCTTCTCCTTCTTCTGCTTCTTCTGATTCACCCTCCAGACCTCACCTTCTCCTTCTCCTTCTTCTACTTCTTCTGATTCACCCTCCAGACTTCATCTTCTCCTCCTCCTTCTTCTGCTTCTTCTGATTCACCCTCCAGACTTCACCTTCTCCTTCTCCTTTTTCTGCTTCTTCTGATTCACCCTCCAGACTTCGCCTTCTCCTTCTCCTTCTTCTACTTCTTCTGATTCAACCTCCAGACTTCACCTTCTCCTTCTCCTTCTTCTACTTTTTCTGATTCACCCTCCAGACTTCACCTTCTCATTCTCCTTCTTCTGCTTCTTCTGATTCACCCTCCAGACTTCACCTTCTCCTTCTCCTTCTTCTACTTCTTCTGATTCACCC